>NW_025745740.1:317500-351759 GCF_021184085.1 Oncorhynchus gorbuscha | reverse complement strand
ATATATTCAGATATTTCAGGGGTCCCGCAGCACCCGCAGCAACCCTACTTCCCGCGGCTATGTGAATAGGGTGATATTTGGGACTCACTTTGACTCTTCCCCCTGGTCACAAAACATTAGAGGAAAGGACATGGTAGTTTAATCTGTTACACAATCATTCTTGTTCCACACAGTTTCATACCAGGGTTCAAATACTATTACAAATATTTTTAACACTTTACCTTTTTTTTGCTTTTTTTCTGCCTTCCAAGAGTTTTTAATTTTGGGGGACTTTCTAATTGTTCCATTGTGTCAGACAAGCTTAATCAAGCCCTGGAGTATTTTAAATGATTTCGAATAGTATTTGAACCCAGGTCTGCGTAACAATCTATGCTCATGGGAGTGCAACAGGTCAGCATGACGGCAGGCAGAACAGTGTTTGCAGTCATTTTTATGCCAAAGATAACGGTTGTCTGTCTGCTGCATGTTGTTTTGTCTTTCTTTGCGATGAAGCTGTCGATGGACCGAAGGGTAAACGCAACTGTGTGAATAACTTGGTTCTCGTCCACTCAAAGCTGTGTGACGCTGGTATTGTGTCTAATGTCCCATCCTCTACCCCACTGGTTGGCTACTGGTTGGCTACTTTCACAATCCAGTTCGAATGAACAGTATGTTTGTCATAGGCTGCACAGCAAAAATACAAGAGGTATCTGGCATAATTTAGCTCTAATAATTATGCTAACATAACGACTTTCATTTTCAATACATTTGGTCAATAGATTTACTTGATGATATATACGCCTATAATCAATAAATCATTTCCAATAATTATGTTTAATCTCACAACTCAAATGAAGACCGGAGGTAAACAAGGCTTCAGCTCACTAACCACCTTCATCTTTTCGTAGTGTGCTGGCTCAGTCCTAACGTAATAGCCTGGTGACAACGAGGTTACTGCATGCTTTTATTTTATTAAATGAGAGGAAACGGGGAAGGAATGGGGAAATAATGGACCAGTAACTCCATCTGTGTTTCGGGCTGGAGAACAGTAGCAAGCAGCAGCAACAGCCCTGTACGAGGTCTCTACCCGGTGTCTGTCATTACAAGCTGTGAGTAGCTAATACAAGCTGCGCGCGCTCCGCATCTCCACTCTATCCGGCCCTTTTCACTCAAGGCATTCTCTGTGCGCACCTTAACATGTAGCCAGACGCACAGAGTCGTGCCACATACATTTATTACTTTTCTTGCGTAGACATATTTTCAATGATGTCGATCTTTTTTATAACTTATTTCAGCATGATGGCAAATTATCAAAGGTTGTTTATTTTGAAAGGTGAATTCAAATGGCAGAGCTGTCAACCCTCGTTTCGGCTGAACGTATTGGAGAGGTGTTTGAGAATGTTTCATGGTGGGAAATGAAGACCCATTGAACTCAGATAAACGGAATAAAGTTTTACATTGGATTATATTTAATCGATTTTAAAGGTAAGGAAAATATAGAAATGTGTCATTATTTAAATGCAATGTTATATCGGGTCTTACAATTTTCCAACGGACATTTTCTGTCAATTTAGGTGTATGAAAAAATGATCTAGTCGATAATTCTTATTCAGTCATCATGGTAAAGAAAAGGGAAAGACAAGGGAAATCATGTGTGTTGATGTTTTTGAAATGTTGATTAAATATTTAAGCTTCAAATCCTCCTATCGCTTTATTCTATTTAGTTTTTCAAATGTATTGTCACATTCATGTTGCGCGTATTTCAATTTGGATGGTTCCAATCCCCAACCACTCTCTGTGATCACATCGGAAACGTGGATTTGAATGTTCTGATCATCGGCTCAACAGGGTCTGTTGCTGCAAGAACAAACAGATGAGTAGCTCCTTATCGTCTACCCCAGATTTCCCACACAGCCCTTTAAATCACTGCGCTAAACGTTGGTGACAGAGTCACTGTGTGCCTGAAAAGACAGAGCGTAGTAAACTGGCAGAACAAGACGGCAAGCTATCAGGTGCATCGTGCCAGTGCTCTATGGTGCGTCGAGTTAGAATACGACATAAGGGGCGGCAGGTAGCCTAGTGGTTAGAGGTTTGGGCCAGTAACTGAAAGGTTGCTAGATCAAATCCCCTGAGCTGACAGGGTAAAGATCTGTCATTCTGCCCATAAACAAGGCAGTTGACCCACTGTTCCTAGGCCATCGTTGTAAATAAGAATTTGATCTTAACTGATTTTCCAAGTTAAATAAAGGTCAAATAAAATAAAATAAATAAGAATAACATGTAAGGATCCAGTGCTTCAAAAGACAGAGCAGAGTAAACTGTCATAACAAGGCAGAAATCTGTCAGGTAGTGCCTGAACAGCACTCATGTGGTCTATTCTAAACCAGAGCAGAGTAAACTGTCAGAACAAGGCAGAAATATGTCAGGCAGTGCCTGAACAGCACTCATGTGGTCTATTCTAAACCAGAGCAGAGTAAACTGTCAGAACAAGGCAGAAATCTGTCAGGTAGTGCCTGAACAGCACTCATGTGGTCTATTCTAAACCAGAGCAGAGTAAACTGTCAGAACAAGGCAGAAATCTGTCAGGTAGTGCCTGAACAGCACTCATGTGGTCTATTCTAAACCAGAGCAATGTAAAGCGTTGACCCAGCCAGTGAAGAGAAAGTGGTGTAAACTGGCAGACAATCTATCAGGTGCCTGAACAGAGATCTATTATATTATATTCTAAACCAAAGCAATATAAAGCATTGAGCCTGAAGAGATACAGGAGTAATGTTTCGGAACAAGATTTCAATCTATCAGGTGCAGGTTCAGCCCACCCATTATATTTGATTATATTCTAAATCAATACACTGTAAAGCATTAAGACAGCCTTGGTTTATGCGAGCTGACCCAGAACACCTTGGAGCAAGAGCCTATCTCCTGCTTCTGTAGCGTGAGGCAGCTTGAGTAACCTCATGGACAGGATGCTAGTCTATGGCTGGGCCTTACCCGAAATCTCATACCTCCGTATCTCCTTAATGCTGAGTGCCAAGCAGAGACGTATCAGGTCTCGGTTTTACAGTCCTTGGCAGTGTGTGAATTACAGGGGGGGGGGGGGGGGTGAGACATGAGGGGGGGACTCTAATTTATGGGTCCAGTCCACTAGCGAACTATCAACATTGGGCCCCACAGTTTTCCACGCCAATGAGCTCGGGACCGACACAGACAGCTGTATTTGCATCCCGTATTTCAGACTCTTTTTCTACCAGGTGCCAATCAGCCCACATGCTGTCTATTCTATTGAGGCAGTGCCTGAGAAGACAGAGGGCAGTAATCTGGCAGAACAATGAATCAGGTTGCTAAACAACCCACAGGAGCTCTTCTAGTCTATTCTTCTCTATATTATATTCTATTTCATTTTATTCTATTACATTATATATTTCAATTCTACCACTAGGCTTAGATCCAGACTACTGAGACTGAACCACTTGTTGACAAATTGCTCAATGTTGCATTCAATACATACTGTACAGTGCATCTATTCATAGTTCAGAAGCCAACGTCAACCCACCAACTTCATTTCAACAAGTCCAAAATGTACATCTAAACGTGGAGCAAACATGTTGCATCATGCATCTGAAATGGCAACATATTTCCTATTGGTCCTGGTCAAAAGTGGTGCACTATGTAGGTAATAGGGTCCCATTCGGGATGCAGGATATAATAGGTAATTACACTGAGTGTACAAAACATTAGGAACACCGTGCTAATATTGAGTTGCAGCCCCTTTGCCCTCAGAACAGCCTCAATTTGGTGGGGCACTCTTCGAGGTGTTGAAAGCATTCCACCCGGATGCTGGCCCATGCTGACTCCAATGCTTCCCACAGTTGTGTCAGTTGAGTGTGAAAAAATGAGCAGTATTGCAATTCTTGACACAGGCTTAAAAATCCTTCTTTAACCTGTCCCCTCCCCTTCATTGACACTGATTGAAGTGGATTTAAGAAGTGACATCAATAAGGGATCATAGCTTTTACCTGGCTTCACCTGGTCAGTCGATGTCATGGAAAGAGCAGCTGTTCCTAATATTTTGTACACATCAAATAAAATGTTTATTTGTCACATACACATATCTAGCAGATGTTATTGCCAGTGTAGCGAAATGCTTCAGTGTATAGTAGTGTTGTGAATTTAGTGCAATGATAGCAACCGTTTCAGTTGTTAGGCTACTCTCTTTGTCTCTGGCACGGTAAGTGACGAGCTAGCTTTTCATTAAACAAAATAATGAGGATTTCTATCAGCCTAATCAAGGTTTTGTTACAAGGCTGGATTTCTTCTAATGCGACTGTCACTTTATGTATAATGCCTCAGTGATAATGCTTTAGGGATAATACTTTATGGATAATGCTTTATGTATAATGCTTTAGGGATACTGCTTTATGGATACTGCTTTATGGATAATGCTTTATGGATAATGTTTTATGTATAACGCTTTTGGGATAATGCTTTTGGGATAATGCTTTAGGGGTAATGCTTTATGTATAATGCTTTAGGGATAACGCTTTATGTATAACGCTTTCGGGATAATGCTTTAGGGATAATGCTTTATGTATAATGCGTTAGGGATAATGCGTTAGGGATAATGCTTTAGGGATAATGCTTTGGGTATAATGCTTTAGGGACAATGCTTTAGGGATAATGCTTTAGGGATAATGCTTTGGGTATAATGTTTCAGGTATAATGCTTTAGGGATAATGCTTCGGGGATAATGCATTAGGTATAATGCATTAGGTATAATGCTTTAGGAATAACGCTTTATGGATAATGCTTTATGTATAATGCCTCAGTGATAATGCTTTAGGGATAATGCTTTATGTATAATGCTTTAGGAATAACGCTTTATGTATAATGCCTCAGTGATAATGTGTCAGGGACAATGCTTTAGGGATAATGCTTTATGTATAATGCTTTAGGTACAATGCTTTAGGAATAACGCTTTATGGATAATGCTTTAGGGACAATGCTTTAGGTATAATGCT
Organism: Oncorhynchus gorbuscha; assembly: GCF_021184085.1. Taxonomy (NCBI): domain Eukaryota; kingdom Metazoa; phylum Chordata; class Actinopteri; order Salmoniformes; family Salmonidae; genus Oncorhynchus; species Oncorhynchus gorbuscha. The sequence goes on along the minus strand of NW_025745740.1, from coordinate 346,762 downwards.
TTAGGGATAATGCTTTAGGGACAATGCTTTAGGTATAATGCTTTAGGTATAATGCTTTAGGTATAATGCTTTATGTATAATGCTTTAAGGATAATGCTCTAGGTATAATGTTTTAGGTATAATGCTTTAGGTATAATGCTCTAGGGATAACGCTTTAGGGATAATGCTTTAGGGATAATGCTTTAGGGATAATGCTTCAGGGATCATGCGTTAGGTATAATGCTTTAGGAATAACACTTTATGGATAATGCTGTATGTATAATGCCTCAGTGATAATGCTTTATGGATCATGCTTTATGTATAATGCTTTAGGGATAATGCTTTATGTATAATGCTTTAGGAATAACGCTTTATGTATAATGCCTCAGTGATAATGCATCAGGGACAATGCTTTAGGGATAATGCTTTATGTATAATGCTTTAGGTATAATGCTTTAGGGATAATGCTTTAGGGACAATGCTTTAGGTATAATGCTTTAGGTATAATGCTTTATGTATAATGCTCTAGGTATAATGCTTTAGGTATAATACTTTAGGTATAATGCTTTGGGTATAATGCTTTAGGGATAATGCTTTATGTATAATGCTTTAGGATAACGCTTTATGTATAATGCCTCAGTGATAATGCGTCAGGGACAATGCTTTAGGGATAATGCTTTATGTATAATGCTCTAGGAATAATGCTTTAGGTATAATGCTTTAGGTATAATGCTTTAGGTATAATGCTCTAGGGATAATGCTTTAGGTATAATGCTTTAGGTATAATCAAATCAAATCAAATCAAATTTTATTTGTCACATATAATGCTTTAGGTATAATGCTTTAGGTATAATGCTTTAGGGATAATGCTTTATGTATAATGCTTTAGGGATAATGCTTTATGTATAATGCTTTATGTATAATGCTTTAGGTATAATGCTTTAGGGATAATGCTTTAGGTATAATGCTTCAGGTATAATGCTTTAGGGATAATGATTTAGGGATAATGTGTTAGGGATAATGCTTTAGGTATAATGCTTTATGTACAATGCTTTCGGGATAATGCTTTAGGGATAATGCTTTAGGTATAATGCTTTAGGTATAATGCTTTAGGTACAATGCTTTAGGGATAATGCTTTAGGTATAATGCTTTAGGTATAATGCTTTAGGTATAATGCTTTAGGTATAATGCTTTAGGTATAATGCTTTAGGTATAATGCTTTATGTATAATACTCTATGGATAATGCCTTGGGGATAATGTTTTAGGTATGATGCTTTAGGGATAATGCTCTATGGATAATGCCTTGGGGATAATGCGTTGGGGATAATGCTCTAGGTATGATGCTTTGGGGATAATGCTTTATGTATAATGCTTTAGGTATAATGCTGTGGGTATAATGCTCTAGGGATAATGCTCTAGGGATAATGCGATAGGGATAATGCATTGGGGATAATGCTTTAGGGATAATGCTGGGAGCTACTTGTGGATTTGACAGCTCTAATGCAATTCCACCTCTGACACTGCCAAACAACCGCTATGTGGGTGGGTAGCTAGCGTGGACCTGATCCCACGGTCTGCGCCCCAAATGCCACTCTATTGGCTGTGGACACCCTATGGGCAGTGGACACCCTATGGGCAGTGGACACTATGGGCCCTGGTCAAAGTAGTGCAGCACAAAGGGAGGGAATAGGTGTTTTCAACATCCCAAATACCCCTCCCTCCTCCCTCGTATCTGGTGTTGCTTATTTAGCACAACAATAGCCATATCTCAGACACCTCCTAGGCAGCTTTCACTGTGCAGGAGGTGCAATGACAAACTGGCATAATGAAACATGTTGTGATGTTGATATTATCTCAGGTTGATAGGGGGCATCCCTCCCACTATGTGCTGATACCGAACTGCACTCTAATTTGACTCTGTCACGGCTCACTGATTTTGGTGCCGCAGTCCTTCCTTTCTTTCAATTACATAGGCGGGAATCATTTAAATACTCATTTGCATTCATTCCCACCCCCTAATAAATACACGTTTTCTATAACAGTGTAGAGGAGTAACCTTTGGGTTGTTATTTACTGAGGGAAGACTATAGTCTAGTATCAAGTGAAGGACAAGCACTTCTCAGGAAGGGGGCTGTGACTGGGGAGTTGACTGAATGCCTTCCCTATGGTATATGTGTGTGTGTGTGTGTGTGTGTGTGTGTGTGTGTGTGTGTGTGTGTGTGTGTGTGTGTGTGTGTGTGTGTGTGTGTGTGTGTGTGTGTGTGTGTGTGTGTGTGTGTGTGTGTGTGTGTGTGTGTGTGTGTGTGTGTACGTACGTGTGTGTGTGTGAGTGTGTGTGTGTGTCTGTGTCCATGCATACGTGTGTGTGTGCCAATGACTGGAACGAACTGCTAGAATCTCTAAAGCTGGAGACTCTTACCTCCCTCACTAGCTTTAAGAACCAGGTGTCAAAGCAGCTCACAGATCACTGCACATAGCTCATCTGTAAATAGGCCATCCAATCTACCTCCTCCCCATACTGTATTTATTTATTTATCTTGCTCCTTTGCTCCCCAGTATCACTACTTGCACATTCATCTTCTGCACATCCTACCATTCCAGTGTTTAATTGCTATATTGAAATTACTTCGCCACCATGGCCTATTTATTGCCTTTACCTCTCTTATCCTACCTCATTTGCACATGATGTATATAGATTTTCCTATTATTGACTCTGTTTGTTTATTCCATGTGTAACTCTGTGTTGTTGTTTGTGTCGAATTGCTTTGGTTTATCTTGGCCAGGTCCCAGTTGTAAATGAGAACTTATTCTCAACTAGCCTACCTGGTTAAATAAAGGTGTTCTCAACTGGCCTACCTGGTTAAATAAAGGTGTTCTCAACTGGCCTACCTGGTTAAATAAAGGTGTTCTCAACTGGCCTACCTGGTTAAATAAAGGTGTTCTCAACTGGCCTACCTGGTTAAATAAAGGTGTTCTCAACTAGCCTACCTGGTTAAATAAAGGTGTTCTCAACTAGCCTACCTGGTTAAATAAAGGTGTTCTCAACTGGCCTACCTGGTTAAATAAAGGTGTTCTCAACTAGCCTACCTGGTTAAATAAAGGTGTTCTCAACTAGCCTACCTGGTTAAATAAAGGTGTTCTCAACTAGCCTACCTGGTTAAATAAAGGTGTTCTCAACTGGCCTGCCTGGTTAAATAAAGGTGTTCTCAACTGGCCTACCTGGTTAAATAAAGGTGTTCTCAACTGGCCTGCCTGGTTAAATAAAGGTGTTCTCAACTAGCCTACCTGGTTAAATAAAGGTGTTCTCAACTGGCCTGCCTGGTTAAATAAAGGTGTTCTCAACTGGCCTACCTGGTTAAATAAAGGTGTTCTCAACTGGCCTGCCTGGTTAAATAAAGGTGTTCTCAACTGGCCTGCCTGGTTAAATAAAGGCTTACCCAGTACTGATTACCACAGGCTGACTGTAGACAGAGGCTGCAGCTGAACTAGCCAACCAAGAGTCTCTCTCTCAACAGACACCTCCAGGGCCAGGGTCCTCATTTATAATGTTATGCACATTTCACACTCAAAAAATGATGCCTGTTTAATAATATAAGGAATTTGAAATAACTTATACTTTTAAGTATATTTGAGCAATTACATTTACTCTTCCTACGTAAGTATATTTATAACCAAATACTTTTAGACTTTAACTCAAGTAATATTTCATTGGGTGACTTTCACTTGAGTCATTTTCTATTAAGGTATCTTTACTTTTACTCAAGTATGACAGTTGGATCATTTTCCCACCTCTTGTTACTGCTAATATAATAAGCTAATATTATGAAATGTGTTTAAGCCGAGCTTGGACATAAAGAGTGCTAAACAGAGGGGCTTGGAAATCCAAAACAATTTACCCCAAGTAACCTCAACTTAGAAAAACAACAACTGCAATGTTCTTTGAGGTTCATTAGGGACAAAATAAAGTAAGATTAGAAACAATGAAAATCTGAGGGGGGAGGGGAACAGAGAGTAAATGTACATTTATATTTAGTAACTGTGTGCTGTTATATTTTGTGAGGCCTTTCAAAAATGTTTGTTCCCTAGAGAAAGAGACTGAGACAGAGACAGAGAGAGCGAGAGGCCACATTGATTCTGAGAGGCACCACATTGATTGTGTTATTTTCTTCCATCCATGCAGGTGGGATGTGTCATAGTCCCAGTTCCTTGGATATCTGAGAGACATTGAGGAACCAGTGCCACCATGGACTCCTGGGTGTTCCCCTCCTCGCTCCCCAACCTAACCCAAGAACCCCTGATGTACGACAGCTTTATTCTGGGCAACGAGTCAACGGAACGCAATGGTACCTATACGGGCGACAACACGTTCAACCAGACCAGCACCATGGTCATCACCTTTCTCTACTTCCTGGTGTGTGGTATCGGTCTCTGCGGCAACGCCCTTGTGATCTACGTCATCCTGCGCTACGCCAAGATGAAGACGGTCACGAATATTTACATCATGAATTTGGCAGTCGCAGATGTTCTGTTCATGTTGGGGTTACCGTTCATCGCCATTCAGCTGGCGCTGGTCCACTGGCCGTTCGGTGCGGTGCTGTGCCGCGTGGTCATGACCGTGGACTCACTCAACCAGTTCACCTCCATCTTCTGCCTTATGGTCATGAGCATCGACCGCTACCTGGCCGTTGTGCACCCCATCCGGTCCACCAAGTGGCGCAAGCCACGTATGGCCAAGACCATCAACCTGGCGGTGTGGGGGGTGTCACTCCTGGTCAACCTGCCTATCATAATCTACAGCGGTTTAATCACCAAGCACAACAGTTGCTTCTGTACCATCGTGTGGCCGGAGCCTGAGGAGGCCTACTACACCGCCTTCATGTTCTACACCTTCGTCCTGGGTTTCTTCCTCCCGCTCATGGTCATCTGCCTGTGTTACCTACTCATCATCATCAAGGTCAGTCTCATGGTCATCTGCCTGTGTTACCTACTCATCATCATCAAGGTCAGTCTCATGGTCATCTGCCTGTGTTACCTTCTCATCATCATCAAGGTCAGTCTCATGGTCATCTGCCTGTGTTACCTACTCATCATCATCAAGGTCAGTCTCATGGTCATCTGCCTGTGTTACCTACTCATCATCATCAAGGTCAGTCTCATGGTCATCTGCCTGTGTTACCTTATCATCATCAAGGTCAGTCTCATGGTCATCTGCCTGTGTTACCTTCTCATCATCATCAAGGTCAGTCTCATGGTCACCTGCCTGTGTTACCTTCTCATCATCATTAAGGTCAGTCTCATGGTCACCTGCCTGTGTTACCTTCTCATCATCATCATCAAGGTCAGTCTCATGGTCCACTGCCTGTGTTACCTCACCATCATCATCAAGGTCAGTCTCATGGTCATCTGCCTGTGTTACCTTCTCTTCATCATCAAGGTCAGTCTCATGGTCATCTGCCTGTGTTACCTCACCATCATCATTAAGGTCAGTCTCATGGTCATCTGCCTGTGTTACCTTCTCATCATCATCAAGGTCAGTCTCATGGTCATCTGCCTGTGTTACCTTCTCATCATCATCAAGGTCAGTCTCATGGTCATCTGCCTGTGTTACCTTCTCATCATCATCAAGGTCAGTCTCATGGTCATCTGCCTGTGTTACCTTCTCATCATCATCAAGGTCAGTCTCATGGTCCACTGCCTGTGTTACCTCACCATCATCATCAAGGTCAGTCTCATGGTCATCTGCCTGTGTTACCTTCTCTTCATCATCAAGGTCAGTCTCATGGTCATCTGCCTGTGTTACCTCACCATCATCATTAAGGTCAGTCTCATGGTCATCTGCCTGTGTTACATCACCATCAAGGTCAGTCTCATGGTCATCTGCCTGTGTTACATCACCATCAAGGTCAGTCTCATGGTCATCTGCCTGTGTTACCTCACCATCATCATTAACGTCGTACTTGTTGTACATCGTTCTGCCACCACTACGGTGTCCATATTAGGACATAATCAGTGTCACCTCCTGAGACCAAGGCGGACCTACATAGATGAGACTGACTACTGCCATCTTTCTATACTTCTATTTTCATTTCATCCTGACTAAATTGTTGTGACCTATCGTATGTTGTAATAGTAGCACAGTATGTCTACTTTAATCTATCCATTTCTTCTTTTGTTTTTGCCTGTGCGGTGAAGTGCCTTGAAATGTAGCTATATTTACCTATATTTTAAAGTGGGCTATACAGATAAAATATATAATTATTACTACTATTAAAGTGAAGTCCTCAGGGATCTGTGCCGGGTCTCTTAATATTTATGTTTTTTTTTAAAGATTACTATACAAATAAAATCTATCATTTTTTAGGTGAAGTCGTCAGGGATCCGTGTTGGGTCCACTAAGAGGAAGCGCTCAGAGAGGAAGGTAACCCGCATGGTGTCCATCGTGGTTGCCGTGTTCGTCTTCTGCTGGCTGCCCTTCTATGTATTCAATGTGACGTCAGTGACAGGAACCATCTCCACCACACCCTTCCTGAGAAGCACCTTTGCCTTCGTGGTGGTCCTGGGTTACGCTAACTCGTGTGCCAACCCCATCCTTTACGCGTTCCTGTCGGAGAACTTCAAGAAGAGCTTCCAGAACGTTCTGTGTCGGAAGAAGGTGGGCGGGCTGGATGTGATTGAGCGCAGCGACAGCAAGCAGGACAAGTCGCGCATGATGAATGACCCCACGGAGACTCAAAGCACGCTGCTCAATGGAGACCTGCAGACCAGCATTTGAAGCTTGTTAATTCTAATGCATCCCTTATGTGTGATCTATACAGACATCTTTGATTTCACATCAACTCTCCCTCAACCTCACAAGCTCATCCCACACAAACAAATAAACTAACAAAACGCACACACACACACGCACACGCACACGCACGCACGCACGCACACACACACACACACACACACACACACACACACACACACACACACACACACACACACAGAGAGAGAGAGAGAAACAAACACACAGGTGTTTCTGCAGGTGGAATCGGTCATCCTGACCTGTTATCATACCCTATGAACAGCTCACATAGGGAGAGTGATTGTAGTTGATCTCATGGTGTGATATTTTGTAAGCATTTTATTCTCCCTGTGGACGAGATGAAAAACATTCCAAAGGAACTAAGCCCTCATGGTGTCTGCTCCTCAACGGCTGTTATCATGTTCTTTATTTCTCATATCTCTGTTTATCAACTCTCCCTTTACGCTCTCAAAAGACATACAATGACATGACATTGGGTTTTCCTGGTCGTAAAACCCATACATTGTGATATCTTCATAAAGGAGAGAATACAAACTGTAGTTGTGACTGCTCTCTGGTGTTTGGGTGGAAAGCTGAAGATGTGTCCTGAGTGTATTGACACTGGTGGACAGTGACAGGATCATGTGAGGACCAGAACAGGGTTGTGTTCATTAGGCCCCAAACGGAAGAAAAGGGACTGAAACCGGGAAGTGCTACCTGAAATGGTCTAATAAGAAACATGCGTTTTCCGCTGCAGAGCATTTTGACATGTCCCAGACTGTTACCTACGGTTACTGATTGACAGCAGACGAGACTTAACCATGGAGAACAAGGATTCCCTGCACATATGTTTACACTAGCAGGATGAACCACCACCTCAATCAGTCTTTGTCACATTGTCCCGTAGCCAAGATAAATAGCAGACTAGGAGGTAGGAAGTATGCCAAAGTGAGACTAGGACTACAGCAGACTCACTGTGTGCATATTGTCTGTTTACAAAGATTGTGTCCAAAATGTTGGGCAGAATGTGGAATTAGTAACATGCCTCTATTCTTAGATACTGTATTACTTAACAACAGTGAGCAGCAGGCCACATCACCTCTGGATCACTACACCAAGGTGTAGTTTGGTTATCTAATGACTTACTACAGAGAGAGGAGGAACAGTAGAGATACTGGGACTACTTTGAAATTACATAAAAACACATGATATGCCACATGGTTAATTTGCTGGCACAAGTCCTGCTGATACTTATACTGTACAAATATGGACTCCGTAAAGTCGGTTTAACATTATGGTTGACCTTAGTGGGGTTTTTTAACCTCAGAAAGACACATATTTGCTGTGGACAAATATTCATCAGTGAGTCATGGACCTACAGCATACAGCTGAACAGAGTTACAATCACATGACCTAATGATGACTGTATGAAGTCCCTCGATAACTATGAATGCACCCTTACTATGTAATTGAACAGTTTCTCTCCCTCTCTGTGTGTGTGTGTGTGTGTGTGTGTGTGTGTGTGTGTGTGTGTGTGTGTGTGTGTGTGTGTGTGTGTGTGTGTGTGTGTGTGTGTGTGTGTGTGTGTGTGTGTGTGTGTGTGTGTACTGTACACAGTGTTTTATTTGATACAACATTCAGTCCAAGGCCATGATTAGTAGAAGTGTAGAATGAATAGATATTGTACCCAATATGGGTACCAGGTGACCTCACCAGGAACAACTCCGGGCCCAAATTATAATTCTAGCCCAGAGTGTTTCTTTGTCGGGTTATTATCATTATAGCCCAGAGTGTTTCTTGGTCGGGTTATTATCATTATAGCCCAGAGTGTTTCTTGGTCGGGTTATTATCATTATAGCCCAGTGTTTCTTGGTCGGGTTATTATCATTATAGCCCAGAGTGTTTCTTGGTGGGTTTATCATTATAGCCCAGAGTGTTTTGCCCAGTGTTTCTTGGTCGGTTATTATCATTATAGCCCAGTGTTTCTTGGTCGGGTTATTATCATTATAGCCCAGTGTTTCTTGGTCGGGTTATTATCATTATAGCCCAGTTATCATTATAGTGTTTCTTGGTCGGGTTATTATCATTATAGCCCAGTGTTTCTTGGTCGGGTTATTATCATTATAGCCCAGTGTTTCTTGGTCGGGTTATTATCATTATAGCCCAGTGTTTCTTGGTCGGGTTATTATCATTATAGCCCAGTGTTTCTTGGTCGGGTTATTATCATTATAGCCCAGTGTTTCTTGGTCGGGTTATTATCATTATAGCCCAGTGTTTCTTGGTCGGCCCAGTGTTTCTTGGTCGGGTTATTATCATTATAGCCCAGTGTTTCTTGGTCGGGTTATTATCATTATAGCCCAGTGTTTCTTGGTCGGGTTATTATCATTATAGCCCAGTGTTTCTTGGTCGGGTTATTATCATTATAGCCCAGTGTTTCTTGGTCGGGTTATTATCATTATAGCCCAGTGTTTCTTGGTCGGGTTATTATCATTATAGCCCAGTGTTTCTTGGTCGGGTTATTATCATTATAGCCCAGTGTTTCTTGGTCGGGTTATTATCATTATAGCCCAGTGTTTCTTGGTCGGGTTATTATCATTATAGCCCAGTGTTTCTTGGTCGGGTTATTATCATTATAGCCCAGTGTTTCTTGGTCGGGTTATTATCATTATAGCCCAGTGTTTCTTGGTCGGGTTATTATCATTATAGCCCAGTGTTTCTTGGTCAGGTTATTATCATTATAGCCCAGTGTTTCTTGGTCAGGTAACATGACCAGTAAGGGTGCAGAGTCCTACTACAGAGATGAATGCTGACATTTTGTTATATTGACGGTATTAGCATGGCATCGACCAAGGCTAATCACTAACCAAACTGCTGCTAGACTGTATAGACTCCCATGTGTGCTGTAATTGTCAAGTCAACATTGTCATGTCGTGGTTGAGAATCATTTAATTCATTTTTCCTCCAAGCTGACTAGAACTGTTTGATAGTTTAGATAGCAAAGACAAAGCATTTTCAATCCTATTGTTCAGTCCTATTTGAAACCATCCCTGGTCACGTTTCACCTCATTCATAAATTGTTGCTATTGCTGTTATGTTGCAGTTACAGACAATAATGTCCAAGAAAAACCCGTCTTTGCTTCAGCAGGTATTGAATACTGTAGTGGTCTTCTTTGCTGTAAATTAAGCAGCGCTAATCTGTTTGTCCATCAAGCATCATTTCTTCAAAGCCCAACGAACAAATCCACAGTCTGATCAGTTACAATTCAAAATGGCAGTCGTCAGAAACACTACAGGTCATGCTACAAACACCGATACATCTCTACCGCATCGTGGATTCATTATTTGAAATAGTTACCCTTAGTTTGGCAGCTGTTTGACCTGCATCTGACCCACATTTTATAGCTAGTCTTCAGGTTTGCCGAGTCATGTTGTGTTTGAGATGCTCAGCTCATCACAGGCTACCCAGGCCTAGGGCGGGACAATCACCCACATACCTCTACTATTTCTGAGAGGTCAAGTCTACTCATCCCAGGCCACCCATGCAGGCCCAGGGCAGGACAATCACCAACCTCTCCCACACTGGCACATGGAGCATTACCACTGGGCACACACTAGTTCAATCAACATTGTTTCCACGTCATTTCAACGTGGAAAACATTGTACCCCTACAGGGGTGCAGCAGTGTTCATTCTACTCCCCATCATCATCACTCCCTAAATCTCACAGGTATAACCTGTGGATGGATCTATGCCTATATGGTAGTGTGTACTATACTGTAGATCAGGCTAGAACAGTCAGTACAAAGCCTCTTACATAAAGGTTCACCTGACTCAAAGTGCCATTGTCTCCAGGTGCCATTGACGCCATTCCATTTGTTCTGTTCCAACCATGATTATGAGCCATTCTCTCCTCAGCAGCCTCCTATGATATAAACTATAGTATTGGATTGTCTTTACATTTTGAATACCATCACATTTTATTTGCAATTGACAGAGCAGTGGTTCCCTATACTGTTACGTGTGAAGGAGAGCTCAGGCTCCACAATCTTAACCTCCATTATGAGTGGCCGCTGTATCTTTGCTTCGTGAAAAACCTTTTCAGAGCTTTTTTGACTAATAAAAAATCTGACCATGGCCTTTTTTTCCTTTACATTTCTCATGCATTACATTTACATTTAAGTCATTTAGCAGACGCTCTTATCCAGAGCGACTTACAAATTGGTGCGTTCACCTTATGACATCCAGTGGAGCAGCCACTTTACAATAGTGCATCTAAATCTTTTAAGGGGGGGAGGTGAGAAGGATTACTTTATCCTATCCTAATTATTCCTTAAAGAGGTGGGGTTTCAGGTGTCTCCGGAAGGTGGTGATTGACTCCGCTGTCCTGGCGTCGTGAGGGAGTTTGTTCCACCATTGGGGGGCCAGAGCAGCGAACAGTTTTGACTGGGCTGAGCGGGAACTGTACTTCCTCAGTGGTAGGGAGGCGAGCAGGCCAGAGGTGGATGAACGCAGTGCCCTTGTTTGGGTGTAGGGCCTGATCAGAGCCTGGAGGTACTGAGGTGCCGTTCCCCTCACAGCTCCGTAGGCAAGCACCATGGTCTTGTAGCGGATGCGAGCTTCAACTGGAAGCCAGTGGAGAGAGCGGAGGAGCGGGGTGACGTGAGAGAACTTGGGAAGGTTGAACACCAGACGGGCTGCGGCGTTCTGGATGAGTTGTAGGGGTTTAATTGCACAGGCAGGGAGCCCAGCCAACAGCGAGTTGTAGTAATCCAGACGGGAGATGACAAGTGCCTGGATTAGGACCTGCGCCGCTTCCTGTGTGAGGCAGGGTCGTACTCTGCGGATGTTGTAGAGCATGAACCTACAGGAACGGGCCACCGCCTTGATGTTAGTTGAGAACGTCAGGGTGTTGTCCAGGATCACGCCAAGGTTCTTAGCGCTCTGGGAGGAGGAGTTGTCAACCGTGATGGCGAGATCATGGAACGGGCAGTCCTTCCCCGCGAGGAAGAGCAGCTCCGTCTTGCCGAGGTTCAGCTTGTGGTGGTGATCCGTCATCCACACTGATATGTCTGCCAGACATGCAGAGATGCGATTCGCCACCTGGTCATCAGAAGGGGGAAAGGAGAAGATTAATTGTGTGTCGTCTGCATAGCAATGATAGGAGAGACCATGTGAGGTTATGACAGAGCCAAGTGACTTGGTGTATAGCGAGAATAGGAGAGGGCCTAGAACAGAGCCCTGGGGGACACCAGTGGTGAGAGCGCGTGGTGAGGAGACAGATTCTCGCCACGCCACCTGGTAGGAGCGACCTGTCAGGTAGGACGCAATCCAAGCGTGGGCCGCGCCGGAGATGCCCAACTCGGAGAGGGTGGAGAGGAGGATCTGATGGTTCACAATATCGAAGGCAGCCGATAGGTCTAGAAGGATGAGAGCAGAGGTGAGAGAGTTAGCTTTAGCAGTGCGGAGCACCTCCGTGATACAGAGAAGAGCAGTCTCAGTTGAATGACTAGTCTTGAAACCTGACTGATTTGGATCAAGAAGGTCATTCTGAGAGAGATAGCGGGAGAGCTGGCCAAGGACGGCACGTTCAAGAGTTTTGGAGAGAAAAGAAAGAAGGGATACTGGTCTGTAGTTGTTGACATCGGAGGGATCGAGTGTAGGTTTTTTCAGAAGGGGTGCAACTCTCGCTCTCTTGAAGACGGAAGGGACGTAGCCAGCGGTCAGGGATGAGTTGATGAGCGAGGTGAGGTAAGGGAGAAGGTCTCCGGAAATGGTCTGGAGAAGAGAGGAGGGGATAGTGTCAAGCGGGCAGGTTGTTGGGCGGCCGGCCGTCACAAGACGCAAGATTTCATCTGGAGAGAGAGGGGAGAAAGAGGTCAGAGCACAGGGTAGGGCAGTGTGAGCAGAACCAGCGGTGTCGTTTGACTTAGCAAACGAGGATCGGATGTCGTCGACCTTCTTTTCAAAATGATTGACGAAGTCATCTGCAGAGAGGGAGGAGGGGGGGGGATTCAGGAGGGAGGAGAAGGTGGCAAAGAGCTTCCTAGCGTTAGAGGCAGATGCTTGGAATTTAGAGTGGTAGAAAGTGGCTTTAGCAGCAGAGACAGAGGAGGAAAATGCTTATTAGACTGCTTATTAGACTTCATTTGAGATTACAATATTACATGCTGTTGTTCGTTTACAACCTACAGTGGGTAAGATGTTAGCATAGCAGCACATATTCATCCAACATGGCACCCTGGCTTGGCTACATTGTCTGTAGACCTTACAGAATGGGGACCATGACTACACATCCTACAAGTGCTGACGTAAATTGATATGTTATTAGCTATACAAAGTTTCAGGCTGTTGTAGAACTGTTGCAAATAGCTAGCCAACATGGTTATTGTGATATAAAAGGGCAACTCTATAGCCTCCATTTAACATGTGTCCATTACTACTATTATTCTCAGTAGACACGCTCCTGTCCACACTAGGACACGCTCCTGTCCACACTAGGACACTCTCCTGTCCACACTAGGACACTCTCCTGTCCACACTAGGACACTCTCCTGTCCACAATAGGACACTCTCCTGTCCACACAGGACATGCTCCTTCCTGTCCACACTAGGACATGCTCCTTCCTGTCCACACTAGGACATGCTCCTTCCTGTCCACACTAGGACATGCTCCTGTCCACACTAGGACATGCTCCTGTCCACACTAGGACATGCTCCTGTCCACACTAGGACATGCTCCTGTCCACACTAGGACATGCTCCTGTCCACACTAGGACATGCTCCTGTCCACACTAGGACATGCTCCATGCTCCTGTCCACACTAGGACATGCTCCTGTCCACACTACATGCTCCTGTCCACAGGACATGCTCCTGTCCATACTAGGACATGCTCCACACTGCTCCTGTCCACACTAGGACATGCTCCTGTCCACACTAGGACATGCTCCTGTCCACACTAGGACATGCCCTGTCCACACTAGGACATGCTCCTGTCCATACTAGGACATGCTCCTGTCCATACTAGGACATGCTCCTGTCCATACTAGGACATGCCCCTGTCCACACTAGGACATGCTCCTGTCCACACTAGGACATGCTCCTGTCCACCATAGGACATGCTCCTGTCCATACTAGGACATGCTCCTGTCCACACTAGGACATGCTCCTGTCCACACTAGGACATGCTCCTGTCCACACTAGGACATGCTCCTGTCCACACTACATGGACACTCATGCTGTCCACACTAGGACATGCTCCTCTCCTGTCCACACTAGGACATAGGACATGCCTGTCCACACTAGGACATGCTCCTGTCCATACTAGGACATGCTCCTTCCTGTCCACACTAGGACATGCTCCTGTCCATACTAGGACATGCCCTGTCCACACTAGGACATGCTCCACACTTCATGCTCCTTCCTGTCCACACTAGGACATGCTCCTTCCTGTCCACACTAGGACATGCTCCTTCCTGTCCACACTAGGACATGCTCCTGTCCACACTAGGACATGCTCCTGTCCACACTAGGACATGCTCCTGTCCACACTAGGACATGCTCCTGTCCACACTAGGACATGCTCCTGTCCACACTAGGACATGCTCCTGTCCACACTAGGACATGCTCCTGTCCACACTAGGACATGCCCCTGTCCACACTAGGACATGCCCCTGTCCACACTAGGACATGCTCCTGTCCACACTAGGACATGCTCCTGTCCATACTAGGACATGCTCCTGTCCATACTAGGACATGCTCCTGTCCATACTAGGACATGCTCCTGTCCATACTAGTGCCACTAGGACATGCCCTGTCCATACTAGGACATGCTCCTGTCCATACTAGGACATGCTCCTGTCCATACTAGGACATGCCCCTGTCCACACTAGGACATGCTCCTTCCTGTCCACACTAGGACATGCTCCTGTCCACACTAGGACATGCTCCTGTCCACACTAGGACATGCTCCTGTCCACACTAGGACATGCTCCCACACTAGTCCATACTAGGACATGCTCCTGTCCATACTAGGACATGCTCCTGTCCATACTAGGACATGCTCCTGTCCATACTAGGACATGCTCCTGTCCATACTAGGACATGCCCCTGTCCATACTAGGACATGCTCCTGTCCATACTAGGACATGCTCCTGTCCATACTAGGACATGCCCCTGTCCATACTAGGACATGCTCCTGTCCATACTTTGACAGTTTCCTAATAGTTTCCTAATAGGACAATGTATCACCTACCCTCAAGCATTAGCATTAGGGACAACTTCTACCCACTCCACTCTTCTTAACTAGAGTCTGTTGCTGAATGGTTTCATTTGTTTGCCTCTGTACAAGGAATTAGTACTGCTTAAGGGCATTCACTCTCTCCGATTCCATTCTGCCATTATGTCATGTTTTTGTACAAAATCTATATTTAGCATTGTTAATATTATTGCTGTTCCTTAGAAATATTGTTCCTTTGTTTGCTCATAAAAATATTGCATTTGCATGTGTGCGTGTGCTTCTTCATGAAAAGCTTGAGAGTTGATCTTCTTACCACATTGTCCATCATAATGATATACACAGTAAGCCTAAATCCTGACTTTAATAAGTGTAAGAGATTCGAGAATTGATTAATAATCCCAAAATCCAATAACAGAATACATTTAGTCACGTCCCTATCAGGGCCCAGGAGCATTCAGTGAAACACTGCCCCTCTGTGGTGAAAATACACTACTACATGAAACAGTGACTAGATTCTCCATGGTGTCTTTTCCTACTCAAGCCTGTGATTTCTGAATCGACAGTGGAGGCTGCTGAGCGGAGGACGGCTCATAATAAATGGCCGGAACGGAGCAAATGGAATGGCATCATACACATTGAAACCATGTGTTTGATGTGATACCATTCCACTGATTCCGCCCGTCATTACCACGAGCCGGTCCTCCCCCCAGCAGACATAACCAGATAATTCCATACCTTACCAAGTCCTGTACTCCTGTCTTCCATCATCTAATAACGATAGGGAAACAGTAACTACTGGAAAGTCTAGGGGCGGTTTCCTTCACACACTTGTCTTGGACTAAAAAAACAACTCAATGGACAATGTACACAAAAGTAATCCATCAAGTGACTTTAGTTCTGCTGCCTCAGCTTGTATGATGGCAATTTGCATATACTCCAGAATGTTACGCAGAGTGATCAGATGAATTGCAAAGTCCGTCTTTGCCATGCAAATTAACTGAATCCCCCAAAAACATTTCCACTGCATTTCAGCCCTGCCACAAAAGGACCAGCTGACATCATGTCAGTGATTCTCTCGTTAACACAGGTGTGAGAATTAATGAGGACAAGGCTGGAGATCACTCAGCTGATTGAGTTCAAATAACAGAATGGAAGCTTCAAAAGGAGGGTGGTGCTTGGAATCATTGTTCTTCCTCTGTCAACCATGGTTTCCTACAAGGAAACACGTGCCGTCGTCATTGCTTTGCACAAAAAGGGCCTCACAGGCGATATTGCTGCCAGTGAGATTGCACCTAAATCAACCATTTATCGGATCATCAAGAACTTCAAGGAGAGCGGTTCAATTGTTGTGAAGGTGGTTTCAGGGTGCCCAAGAAAGTCCAGCAAATGTCAGGACCGTCTCCTAAAGTTGATTCAGCTGCGGGATCGGGGCACCACCAGTACATAGCTTGCTCAGGAGTGGCAGCAGGCAGGTGTGAGTGCATCTGCACGCACAGTGAGGTGAAGACTTTTGGAGGATGGCCTGGTGTCAAGAAGGGCAGCAAAGAAGCCACTTCTCTCCAGGAAAAACATCAGGGACAAACTGATATTCTGCAAAAGGTACAGGGATTGGAGTGCTGAGGACTGGGGTAAAGTCATTTTCTCCTTCACGATTGTTTGGGGCATCCAGAAAAAAAGCTTGTCCGGAGAAGACAAGGTGAGCGCTACCATCAGTCCTGTGTCATGCCAACAGTAAAGCATCCTGAGACCATTCATGTGTGGGGTTGCTTCACAGCCAAGGGAGTGGGATCACTCACAATTTTGCCTAAGAACACAGCCATGAATAAAGAATGGTACCAACACATCCTCCGAGAGCAACTTCTCCCAACCATCCAGGAACAGTTTGGTGATGAACAATTCCTTTTCCAGTATCTCGCCATAAGGCAAAAGTGATAACTAAGTGGCTCGGGGAACAAAACATCAATATTTTGGGTCCATAGCCAGGAAACTCCCCAGACCTTAATCTCATTGAGAACTTGTGGTCAAACCTCAAAGAGGCGGGTGGACAAACAAAAACCCACAAATGCTGACATACTCCAAGCATTGATTATGCAAGAATGGGCTGCCATCAGTCAGGATGTGGACCAGAAGTCAATTGACAGCATGCCAGGGCGGATTGCAGAGGTCTTGAAAAATAATGACAACTTCATGTAATTGTCAATATATGCCTTTGACTCTTATGAAATGTAACATCTGACAAACATATCCAAAGACACTGAGGCAGCAGTTTGTGAAAATGAATGTGTGTTAATCTCAAAACCTTGGGCTACGACTGTAGACCCAAACAGTGGGAGTGGTCAATTCTTAGGCTGCAGGACCTGAGAATGAGGTAAGGCATAATATGCCATCGAAACTGACATTTCCTAAAACTACCATGAGGTTATGGACTCCACTAGGATCTATTGGAACGAGTCTAACTACTATGGAGGGCTTCAGGGAAACAGAATGACACAGCAAGAGAAACAAATTAGTAAGCATCATGCATCAAAAGAGCTTGAACGGGATCTTAAGCACATACACATTCGTAACGTAACATACGAAATGGATGACGTACACAACTGTGCCCACGGAGGATCTCAAACCACTGGGCTCCCTGCCGCCCCAAACTACACTTACAGAGGGCTTCAGGGAAACTAGGATCCACATCTGAGGCAGGCAGTTCTCCATCTTCTGTCTCTGTGTTGGTGGTTTAACCTACAGGGATGTATTCAGTGACAGGAAACACTGAGATTTTTTATATTTTTTTAATCCGTTATTTTACCAGGTAAGTTGACTGAGAACACGTTCTCATTTGCAGCAACGACCTGGGGAATAGTTACAGGGAAGAGGAGGGGATTAATGAGCCAATTGTAAACTGGGGATTATTAGGTGACCATGATGGTTTGAGGGCCAGATTGGGAATTTAGCCAGGACACCGGGGTTAACACCCGTACTCTTACAATAAGTGCCATGGGATCTTTAATGACCTCAGAGTCAGGACACCCGTTTAACGTCCCATCCGAAAGACAGCACCCTACACAGGACAGTGTCCCCAATCATTGCCCTGGGGCATTGGGATATTTTTTAGACCAGAGGAAAGAGTGCCTCCTACTGGCCCTCCAACACCACTTCCAGCAGCATCTGGTCTCCCATCCAGGAACTAACCAGGACCAACCCTGCTTAGCTTCAGAAGCAAGCCAGCAGTGTGGTATGCTGCTGGCTAAAATAATGAATAGCTTTAAAGAATGAATAGCAGACATCATTTCCTATTCTATCGGACATTCATTTCTACTAAATGCATTTCTATCCAAACGTTCTCATTCAACACCACGAAACTGCACACTACACTAGAGAAAAGATGGAATAGATTTGAAACAGTAGAAATCAGACAATGGAGACAGAGTATGTTCTAATTAAAGAGAAAAAAAGGACCACATGAGTTTTGTTGAGTTTAATCACTGAAACGGACAATGTCTCTCCTCTCACCTTCTTACACTTTAGGGCTGCGTTCCTGAATGACCTCTGGGTGGCGCTCTTCTCATCGGAAGCCTTGGTGGTGCGACCATTTAAACGTGTGATTTCTCTGTTCTGGCTCAGGGTTCAATAATGGACTATCTGTACCAGACCAGAGGATAGATATGTTTTATTTATTTGTATTGTTTGTTTCCCGAGCAGCTGGACCAGACCCAAAGTGTTGCGGTATCAATGTGGTATACATTTTCCCACATTTCTTTTTTAAAACTTTACATACACAGTGATATTCAAACATAAAATACCCAACAACACATGTGTTCTTTCTTTTTAGACTCAGAATTCAGACAGCATACTGATAGGATAGAGCACTGTGTTACTGCACTGCAGAGGCAACCTACCACAAGACACATTGGGTCGTGCACATCAGGAAACGCAATGGATAACGTTTTAAAACGTTTTGCCACGGAACATTTAAATGAGCGTTTCTCATTGGACAAGCCCAAGCAGTCCCTCCCCGTTTGTGAGTTCTCTATTTGTTGCCTAATGAACACAACCTTGGTCTGAACAAGCCACATGTGGTTGTTGTTGTGGATATTAAGAGAACACTGATGGATTCAAAGCAGGAGAGTGTGCAGCAAACAGACAGCGCCACCATGTACCTGCAATCCTTCATCATCACCATTTATCCCCCCCAACAACAGTACACAAATCAGTCAACGGAGTCTTGTAACAGAAGAGGTGTAGGCGTCGAGGTATTATTGCCCAAGGCGACATTAAGACAGAGAAGGACATGCGTCCAAAATGGCACACTATTCCCTATGTAGTGCACAACTATTGGACAGAATTAAAAAGTAGTGCACTATATAGGGAATAGTGAGCCATTTCAGTTTTGCCCTAGACCTGCACAGCTGTGTTGCAGTAGGCTTACGTTAGCACATCGCTTTAGTTGACAGACTCTAGAGGCCTGTGTTTGAAATGGCCCACTATTCCCTAGAGAACTACATTTGTCCCTGCAGTATATGGGGAATAGCAAGCGATTTGCCCCAGGTATCCACCCTACTGTGTTGCAGAGGTCTTCTAAAAAGACCCACAGCAGTCTGATAGCCATGGCCTGGTCCCAGATCTGTTTGTGATGGCTTGCCAGCTACTATAAGAGTTTTAGCAAGACAGCACAAACAGATCTGGGACCAAGCTACAGAGAATACATTGCCTCTACTTCATAATGCCACAAGAAACCTGTAGCTCAAAAATGTCAACAGCCAAAAGTGAGCCAATTTAAATCACCACCATCATTATATACCCAACAACACTTTCCACGATCAAGAATACTACATCGAAATAACGTCTTCTGAAGGTACCATGACAGCAAGGAAGGGACATTACTGCACCGCAACAAAACAGAACGATGAGATTAACGTGGACACTGCAAAGAAATGGTACAAAGAATTTCAATGAACGAGTCGCTAAATAAAAAAATAGATATTCCCTCAACCAAAATGAAACAAGAAAATAATCAACAAAAAAATAGTTTGAACATGGGTACGTTCAGTTT
The DNA here is from genome assembly GCF_021184085.1 of Oncorhynchus gorbuscha. Lineage (NCBI taxonomy): Eukaryota > Metazoa > Chordata > Actinopteri > Salmoniformes > Salmonidae > Oncorhynchus > Oncorhynchus gorbuscha. The sequence goes on along the minus strand of NW_025745740.1, from coordinate 326,714 downwards.
GTTCCAAGTCCATTTTTCATGTTTGGCTACGCTTACCAGGAAACTAGCGAGGATGGCGTCTCGTGCTCTCAGTTCTCTCACTTTTCCTCTTTAAAAAAATAGATGTACTAGAGGATCATAAAGCATATTCCAGAACTAAATTCAAATGATAAAGAGTCATAACTAGATCTTGTTTGCTATTTTATTTTAAATAATACCATACTTTGTTCTGTTGCTGAAGTATATATCTTTTTTGCATTCAGTTGTGTATGCATATGAAGACGTTGGACAGTCTCCTCCCATCGTCACTGTATGGTAAATGCTTTTCAGTGGAAACGAGAGCACCATGAGGAAAGAAACAAGAATTCACAAATCAATACTGGTTTTGGGGGTTTGAGTCCCACCGTGCCCTCTTCCCTCCTACTTCCTCTCCACAGAACTGTCAATCACTCTCGACAAGGCTCCGCCCCAACATCAGAAAAGGGGCGGAGTGAGGGAGAGAGAGGGAGGGCTCCTTCCCACCCACTCCACTCCATTTTTCCTCATTCTCTTTCTCCATTCAGTTGTGTCAAGTAGATGCCGGGAGCTCAGTGCTGTTTTTGAACAAGTTTTGCATGATTTTTCACTATTAGTCATTGTTTATGTTAGACTGTCACCCCTGTCAGGGGGGGTAGTAGTAACTGGTATAGTCAGAGTTTCAGGTAGGTTTGTGTGTTTGTGTTTTATCGTCCTCTGTTCCACAGTCATTGGTTGGTTCCTCATCTCTTTGAGCATTGGGTTGGTTGGTTCTCCGCAGTCAGCGGTCTACAAGGTAAGGCTACTCATACTCCAGGAACTGCTTGTGATAGAACAGCAGATACCTGAGGGGAAAGGAAAAGAGCTCTTAGACTTACATGTGATTAGTAGTAGAGTAGTAGTAGTAGTGGTAGTAGTAGTGGTAGTAGACATAGTAGTAGTAGTAGTAGTAAAGTAGTAGACGTAGTAGTAGTAGTAGACAACGTAGTAGTAGTAGTAGACGTAGTAGTAGTAGTAGCAGTAGTAGTAGCAGCAGCAGCAGACGTAGTAGTAGAGTAGTAGTAGAGTAGTAGTAGTATAGTAGTAGTAGACGTAGTAGTAGTAGCAATAGTAGCAATAGTAGTAGTAGCAGCAGTAGCAGTAGTAGAAGTAGCAGTAGTAGTAGTAGACGTAGTAGTAGTAGACGTAGTAGTAGTAGTCGTAGTAGTAGTAGTAGTAGTAGAGACGTAGTAGTAGTAGTAGTAGTAGTAGACGTAGTAGTAGAAATAGTAATAGTAGTAGTAGTAGTAGTAGTAGCAGCAGCAGTAGTAGTAGCAGCAGCAGCAGTAGTAGTAGTAGTAGCAGCAGTAGTAGCAGTAGTAGTAGTAGGATTAGTAAGTAGTACTAGCAGTATTAGTAAGTAGTACTAGCAGCAGAAGTAGTAGTAATAGTATTAGTAGTAAAGGGAAATAGTTCGATTAAATGTGATTAGTAGTAGTAGTAGTAGCTGTAGTAGTAGTAAGTAGTACTAGCAGTATTAGTAAGTAGTACTAGCAGCAGCAGTAGTAGTAATAGTATTAGTAGTAAAGGGAAATAGTTCGATTAAATGTGATTAGTAGTAGTAGTAGTAGTAGCTGTAGTAGTAGTAGAGTAGTAGTAGTAGCTGTAGTAGTAGTAAGTAGTACTAGCAGCAGCAGTTTTAGTAATAGTAGCAGTAGTATTAATAGCAGTATTAGTTAGTAGTAGCAGCAGTAGCAGTAATAGAAGTAGCAGCAGTAGTAGTAGCAATAGCAGCAGCAGTAGTATTAGAAGCAGTAGTATCAGTATTAGTAGCAGTAGTATTAAGAACAGTATTAGTAGTATTAGCAGTAGTAGTATTAGTAGTAATGGTACAGGAAAATAGTTAACTTAAATGTGGTTAGTTTGTGTGGGGTTGTTCAGGGTTGTTAACACTAAGAATGTGTATGGATGGAATCGACCTCTAGAGTTGGGGTCAATTAAATCTAAATTGACTGCAATCTAACATTGTGTTCAGTCGGGCACACAAAACATTTTGCAACAACAAATGGACATCTGTGTTCATATTGGACACGTTCAGGTAGTTCTGAATATGATGCGGGTATTGAACTGCAATCACACAGAAATTCCACATCCAAATCAAATGAGAGTAACTTGACTGAAATGGATCCTCAGGGTTATGTTCAGTGGGGAGAAAACATTTGGAAATGGATTGAAACCTGGAGGTACTACCTGAACTTGTTCAATAACACAACCTTTTGTTTTCTTCTGAAAAAACGTTTTGCTACAGTGTACCCCACTGAACACAGTCAAAATATTTTACAACAGAAAACAAAGTGTTTTTCTATTGGTAGTCCCTCCCTGCTCCAGTCGTTCCTTTCAGTCTGTTTTCTAAAGGACATGACCGTGGAGTCTGACGACCCACCCTTCACTGTCCAACACGTCCTTGATGCTGGCCTTTGTGATGATGGCGTCATCACACTTGAACCACTGGTCCTTGTGTTGGCGGATGAAGCTGGTGTAGTGACCACTCTCCAGGGTGCCCTGGTGGTTCACCACCGCAAACAGAGAATACCTGCTCCACCACAACACACAGACAGTTAAACAGAGAATACCTGCTCCACCACAACACACAGACAGTTAAACAGAGAATACCTGCTCCACCACAACACACAGACAGTTAAACAGAGAATACCTGCTCCACCACAACACACAGACAGTTAAACAGAGAATACCTGCTCCACCACAACACACACAGTTAAACAGAGAATACCTGCTCCACCACAACACACAGTTAAACAGAGAATACCTGCTCCACCACAACACAGTTAAACAGAGAATACCTGCTCCACCACAACACACAGACAGTTAAATAGAGAATACCTGCTCCACCACAACACACAGTTAAATAGAGAATACCTGCTCCACCACAACACACAGACAGTTAAACAGAGAATACCTGCTCCACCACAACACACAGACAGTTAAACAGAGAATACCTGCTCCACCACAACACACAGTTAAACAGAGAATACCTGCTCCACCACAACACACTAGAGGTCGACCGATTAATTAACATTCGGAAATCTATTTTTGGACACTGATTTTCCTTTTTTTTTACACCTTTATTGAATCTTTAACTTAGCAAGTCAGTTTAGAACACATTCTTATTTTCAACGACGGCCTAGGAACGGTGGTAGGTTAACTGCCTTGTTCAGGGCCAGAACAACAGATTTTTACCTTGTCAGCCCGGGGATTCAATCTTGCAACCTGACGCTGTAACCTGATTACATTGCACTCCACGAGGAACCTGCCTGTTACGCGAATGCAGTAAACCAAGGTAAGTTGCGAGCTACCATTAAACTTATCTTATAAAAAAACAATTAATCAATCAATACTAATCACTATTTAACTACACATGGTTGATATTACTAGTTTATCTGGCGTGTCCTGCGTTGCATATAATTGATGCGGAGGCATTCACAAAAAGGACGGTCATTGCTCCAACGTGTACCTAACCATAAACATCAATGCCTTTCTTAAAATCAATACACAAGTATATATTTTTAAACCTGAATATTTAGTTAATATTGCCTGCTAACATTAATTTATTTTACCTAGGAAAAATGGTGTCACTTCTCTTGCAACAGAGTCAGGGTATATGCAACAGTTTGGGCCGCCTGGCTCGTTGCGAACTAATTTGCCAGAATGTTACGTAATTATGACATAACATTGAAGGTTGTGCAATGTAACAGCAATATCTAGACTTAGGGATACCACCCATTAGATAAAATATGTATCCGTAAAATCCGTATGATGATAGTTTCCGGATTCGACCATGTTAATGACCCAAGGCTCGTATTTGTGTGTGTTATTATGTTATAATTAAGTCTATGATTTGATAGAGCAGTCTGACTGAGCGGTGGTAGAAAGCAGCAGGCTCGTAAACATTAATTCAAATGGCACTTTTGAGCGTTTTACCAGCAGATCGTCGCTGTGCTTCAAGCACTGTTGATGACTTCAAGCCTATCAACTCCCGAGATTAGGCTGGTGTAACCGATGTGCGCTAATAGCGTTTCAAACTTCACTCGCTCTGAGACTTGGAGTGGTTGTTCCCCTTGCTCTGCATGGGTAACGCTGCTTCGAGGGTGGCTGTTGTCGATGTGTTCCTGGTTCGAGCCCAGGGAGGAGTGAGGAGAGGGCCGGAAGCTATACTGTTACACTGGCAATACTAAAGTGCCTATAAGAAATACAAATCGTATAGAGAGAAATAGTCCTATAATTCCTATAATAACTACAACCTAAACCTTCTTACCTGGGAATATTGAAGACTCATGTTAAAAGGAACGACCAGCTTTCATATGCTCTCATGTTCTGAGCAAGGAACATATTGCAGTTTTACTTACAATGCTGTGTTTTTACATTATTTAAACCAAATTGAACATGTTTCATTATTTATTTGAGGCTAAATTGATTTTATTGATGTATTGTATTAAGTTAAAATACGTGTTCATTCAGTGTTGTTGTAATTGTCATTATTACAAATAAAAAAATTATAATATATATATATATATATATATTTTTAAATTATTTAAATTGGCCGATTAATCGGTAACAGCTTTTTTTGGTCCTCCAATAATCGGTATCGGCGTTGAAAAATCATAATGGGTCGACCTCTACAACACACACACAGTGGACAGTTATACAGAGAACACCTGGTCCACCACAACACACACACACAGAGACAGTGGACAGTTAAACAGAGAACACCTGGTCCACCACAACACACACACACAGAGACAGTGGACAGTTATACAGAGAACACCTGGTCCACCACAACACACACAAAGAGACAGTGGAGAAGGAAGTGAGGCTGACTTAAAGTACTTTATAACACAGCTGGTGGTATATATTAACTTCACCTGATTATTCTGGCTTCACCTATTCCTCTTAGTTTACACATCCATTTCTCTGACCATGTCAACGAGTCAGAGGGACAGTCAATGGCCTTCATCCAATCCATCAAAACAGTCACAGGGACCATGGTGATGAACACTCTTGTCCTTAGCGCTCCAGTCAAAGTACCAACTAGACATGGTCCTGTACAACACGAATCCATTTAACCCTGGTAAATGTCTGGGATAATGAATGCCAGTGTAACCGCCATGGAGGAGAATAATGGAGCTACATTTAATAGTGTTTAAATTGATTTCATTTGGGAGTCGGACTAGGAAGCTCCACGCCGTTAGCATTCGCTGTTGCGCTAGAATGGAAACAATGAGATGAATCTAGCTTTTTTTCTGTGCTTCAGTTCTCAAATAAATGACAAATGGCAGACATGGAAACCCATCAACATTAGAATAAGATGTTATTCAGACCAGGCTTCAAATACTAGTGGAAATGTGAAATCCTTTCAGTGGTTGTTTTAGCTCGTCTGGAGTGCTAGGTGGGCCATGTTTCAGCGTTTGTTTTAGCTCGTCTGGAGTGCTAGGTGGGCCATGTTTCAGCGTTTGTTTTAGCTCGTCTGGAGTGCTAGGTGGGCCATGTTTCAGCGTTTGTTTTAGCTCGTCTGGAGTGCTAGGTGGGCCATGTTTCAGCGTTTGTTTTAGCTCGTCTGGAGTGCTAGGTGGGCCATGTTTCAGCGTTTGTTTTAGCTCGTCTGGAGTGCTAGGTGGGCCATGTTTCAGCGTTTGTTTTAGCTCGTCTGGAGTGCTAGGTGGGCCATGTTTCAGCGTTTGTTTTAGCTCGTCTGGAGTGTTAGGTGGGCCATGTTTCAGCGTTTGTTTTAGCTCGTCTGGAGTGCTAGGTGGGCCAAGTTTCAGCGTTTGTTTTAGCTCGTCTGGAGTGCTAGGTGGGACATGTTTCAGCGTTTGTTTTAGCTTGTCTGGAGTGCTAGGTGGGCCATGTTTCAGCTTTTGTTTTAGCTCGTCTGGAGTGCTAGGTGGGCCATGTTTCAGCTTTTGTTTTAGCTCGTCTGGAGTGCTAGGTGGGCCATGTTTCAGCTTTTGTTTTAGCTCGTCTGGAGTGCTAGGTGGGCCATGTTTCAGCGTTTGTTTTAGCTCGTCTGGAGTGCTAGGTGGGCCAAGTTTCAGCGTTTGTTTTAGCTCGTCTGGAGTGCTAGGTGGGACATTTGTTTTAGCTTGTCTGGAGTGCTAGGTGGGACATGTTTCAGCTTTTGTTTTAGCTTAGCTCAGTCTGGAGTGCTAGGTGGGCCATGTTTCAGCTTTTGTTTTAGCTCGTCTGGAGTGCTAGGTGGGCCATGTTTCAGCGTTTGTTTTAGCTCGTCTGGAGTGCTAGGTGGGCCATGTTTCAGCGTTTGTTTTAGCTCATCTAGAGTGCTAGGTGGGACATGTTTCAGCGTTTGTTTTAGCTCGTCTGGAGTGCTAGGTGGGACATGTTTGCACTTTTCAACTATTTTCTTGGTTCCATTGTGCAAGGCAAAGCTCAATCAAGCCCAGACAGATCAAAGGTTTAAACAGCCTTTCAACCTTACTTGAAGCCAGATCTGGTGCTGTTTACTGGTGATACGTTGTTTACCATAACAGAATAAACCTCAACATACTTACTTATTGTCGTTGTTTAATACTTCTACTGTCTGTTGATACTGGCCATTCATCCTGCTCTCCTTACTGTAGAGGACAGAGACACCGTCACATGCTCATATCAAATGACACCCACTATATTGACACGGGACAGTGAGAAGAACATCATCCAACATACATGGTTACAGTTGACTTGAAACATCCAGGTTACATAACAGTCATTCAAATGACAGTCTCACAGTGAAGGCTACATGTCTATATTAGTCATGAAGCTGATGCTCTTATCCCCTGTGACGTGAATTGTGTTCATCTTCAGGTAGCTGGGTGAGAAACCCACCCGTCATAGTGAGATCCTGTTTCCTCAACATAGTCAGTGGTAGTAGGAGTGTTAGTTCAAGAGTGACTGTTACTAAAATCTGTTATGTCACGTTTGACAGTGTTATGAAGGAAAGTGTTACCACATACTAGAATTCTGTCATGAGTATTCAGACATAATACTGTGTCTTGGATTGATTGATTTTGGGGTCAATACATTTCTCCATCTAAAGTACAAAGAACCCCAGAGGATGACATGAAAGTGTCCCACACATCCACTAGGTGGCAGGGGTGTCCTGCATAATAAGCAGACAGACAGGAGAGCCTCCTACACTCTCCTATTTCTGCCGCTCACTACAGCCAGAGCCGCATGACTCCCGAACACTACAGCCAGAGCCGCATGACTCCCGAACACTACAGCCAGAGCCGCATGACTCCCGAACACTACAGCCAGAGCCGCATGACTCCCGAACACTACAGCCAGAGCCGCATGACTCCCGAACACGACAGCCAGAGCCGCATGACTCCCGAACACGACAGCCGGAGCCGCATGACTCCCGAACACGACAGCCGGAGCCGCATGACTCCCGAACACGACAGCCGGAGCCGCATGACTCCCGAACACTACAGCCAGAGCCGCATGACTCCCGAACACTACAGCCAGAGCCGCATGACTCCCGAACACTACAGCCAGAGCCGCATGACTCCCGAACACTACAGCCAGAGCCGCATGACTCCCGAACACTACAGCCAGAGCCGCATGACTCCCGAACACTACAGCCAGAGCCGCATGACTCCCGAACACGACAGCCAGAGCCGCATGACTCCCGAACACTACAGCCAGAGCCGCATGACTCCCGAACACTACAGCCAGAGCCGCATGACTCCCGAACACGACAGCCAGAGCCGCATGACTCCCGAACACTGGTTCAATGCCGAACAGACAGGCAGTAGGAAGGCGGGGTATACGACAGGCAGTAGGAAGGCGGGGTATACGACAGGCAGTAGGAAGGCAGGGTATACGACAGGCAGTAGGAAGGCAGGGTATACGATAGACAGTAGGAAGGCGGGGTATACGACAGGCAGTAGGAAGGCGGGGTATACGACAGGCAGTAGGAAGGCAGGGTATACGATAGACAGTAGGAAGGCGGGGTATACGATAGACAGTAGGAAGGCGGGGTATACGATAGACAGTAGGAAGGCGGGGTATACGATAGACAGTAGGAAGGCGGGTATACGATAGACAGTAGGAAGGCAGGGTATACGATAGACAGTAGGAAGGCAGGGTATATGATAGACAGTAGGAAGGCAGGGTATACGATAGACAGTAGGAAGGCAGGGTATACGATAGACAGTAGGAAGGCAGGGTATACGATAGACAGTAGGAAGGCAGGGTATACGACAAGCAGTAGGAAGGTGGAGGATGGAGAACACACAGCGTTCATACACTCATCATTATTTTATAGTGCGGGAGCACGAGGAGTGAGGGCTTTCTATTTCCAAACCAGAGCTTAGATCTACAGTGTGTGTGTGTGTGTGTGTGTGTGTGTGTGTGTGTGTGTGTGTGTGTGTGTGTGTGTGTGTGTGTGTGTGTGTGTGTGTGTGTGTGTGTGTGTGTGTGTGTGTGTGTGTGTGTGTGTGTGTGTGTGTGTGTGTGAGAGAGAGACCTCACCTGGAAGCTATGAAAGGTGTCATGTCCAGCTCTAGAGGGAAGGAGACGTAGGTGGTGATCTTCCTCCTCAGTTTAGCAGAGTGTTCAAACCGCTACACCCCAGGAGGTAGGGGGGGAGAAGAGAAGAGAGGGTGAGAGAAGAGAGGGGGAGAGGAGGGAGAGAAGAGAGGGGGAGAGAAAGAAGAGAGGAGAAGAGGGAGAGAAAGAAGAGTGAGAGAAAGAAGAGGGAGCGAAAGAAGAGGAGAGGGAGAGAAAGAAGAGGGAGAGAAAGAAGAGGAGAGGGAGAGAAAGAAGAGGGAGAGAAAGAAGAGGGAGAGAAGAGAGGGAGAGAGAAAGAAGAGAGGAGAAGAGGGAGAGAAAGAAGAGTGAGAGAAAGAAGAGGAGAGGGAGAGAAAGAAGAGGGAGAGAAAGAAGAGGGAGAGAAAGAAGAGGAGAGGGAGAGAAAGAAGAGGGAGAGAAAGAAGAGGAGAGGGAGAGAAAGGAGAGGGAGAGAAAGAAGAGGGAGAGAAAGAAGAGGAGAGGGAGAGAAAGAAGAGGGAGAGAAAGAAGAGGAGAGGGAGAGAAAGAAGAGTGAGAGAAAGAAGAGGGAGAGAAAGAAGAGGGAGAGAAAGAAGAGGGAGAGAAAGAAGAGAAGAGAGGAAAGAGAGGTGGAGAGGGGAGGAGGGAAAGAGAAAAGAGAGAGAATAGGGGGCAG
>NW_025745740.1:292500-307500 GCF_021184085.1 Oncorhynchus gorbuscha | reverse complement strand
CCAACACATTGCTTCATTCCCAGTGCTATGCTAAGTGTGTATACTGGAACAATGTGTTCACCCCTCAGAATCAGCCCTGTCTGTGCCTTTAAGAGTCATGCTGCAGCAACCAGGCTGTGACTGGTGATGAAGTACAAGAGAACGAGGAAGAGGGAGGAAGAGGGAAAGAGAGAGGAAGTGAGGACAGGTAACAGAGAAGATGGAAGATAAAGAGCAAATTGACATTCATTAAATTAAAAAAACAAATCCAATTTTGATAAACTCTCATATCTACTGGGTGAAATACCAGTGTGCATCACAGCAGCAAGATGTGTGACCTGTTGCCACAAGAAAAGGAAAACCAGTGACAAACAAACACCATTGTATACAGACATCATTTGAAATGTCTTAAATCTTTTGAAACTTTTGTAAGTGTAATGTTTACAGTAAATGCTTTGGTGAAAGACCTGGGGACGGACAGTCGTTTCGTGTGCTCTACCTGCGTAGACAGTCTGTGAGCGTGGTTGCCCCTGAAAGGTGGCTCTCTCCGTTGACTGTTGAGCCGTCTCCCCCGGGGCTAAGGGGCCAGAAGGGAGTGGACGAGCCCGGCAGGTCCAGACTGATGTCCCAGAATGGGTCTATCGTGGTGGACACACCGCTAGAGGGGAGGGGAGATACATCATGTGTGTATGGGTGAGTTATGGAGGTAATAAAGACTGGTGTGTGTTGTTAGTAGTCATGGGGAAGGGTGATAGATGGTCATGGTGCATAAGCTTTTATCCACACTGTGTGTGTGTGTGTGTTTGTGAGTGTGAGTGTGTGTGCATACATTCTGTTCAGCCAAGCGCACCAGTTTGCAATTCAATCGAGTGATACAAAGATAGGTGGTTTTACATATTAGGTATTTGTAACGCTATGCTTTGAGAATGAATGTAGTTTTAGCTGAGGATCAGAGAATATAGTGGTGCACACACACACACACACACACACACACACACACACACACACACACACACACACACACACACACACACACACACACACACACACACACACACACACACACACACACACACACACACACACACACACACACACACACACACACACAGAGAGAGAGAGAAAGGGAAAAAAAATATTAGGGCTCACAAAGTACCAGTGTTGATTAGTTATTGTGGGGCTATTACCACCGTCTCCTTCCAGTTAGGGGGCTATTACCACCCTCTCCATCCAGTTAGGGGGATATTACCACCGTCTCCTTCCAGTTAGGGGGATATTACCACCGTCTCCTTCCAGTTAGGGGGATATTACCACCGTCTCCTTCCAGTTAGGGGGATATTACCACCGTCTCCTTCCAGTTAGGGGGATATTACCACCGTCTCCATCCAGTTAGGGGGCTATTACCACCGTCTCCATCCAGTTAGGGGGCTATTACCACCGTCTCCTTCCAGTAGGGGGCTATTACCACCGTCTCCTTCCAGTAGGGGGCTATTACCACCGTCTCCTTCCAGTAGGGGGCTATTACCACCGTCTCCTTCCAGTAGGGGACTATTACCACCGTCTCCATCCAGTTAGGGGGCTATTACCACCGTCTCCATCCAGTTAGGGGGCTATTACCACCGTCTCCATCCAGTTAGGGGGATATTACCACCGTCTCCTTCCAGTTAGGGGGATATTACCACCGTCTCCTTCCAGTTAGGGGGATATTACCACCATCTCCATCCAGTAGGGGGCTATTACCACCGTCTCCTTCCAGTTAGGGGGCTATTACCACCGTCTCCTTCCGTTAGGGGGCTATTACCACCGTCTCCTTCCAGTAGGGGGCTATTACCACCGTCTCCTTCCAGTAGGGGGCTATTACCACCGTCTCCTTCCAGTAGGGGGCTATTACCACCGTCTCCTTCCAGTAGGGGGCTATTACCACAGTCTCCATCCAGTTAGGGGGCTATTACCACAGTCTCCATCCAGTTAGGGGGCTATTACCACCGTCTCCATCCAGTTAGGGGGCTATTACCACCGTCTCCATCCAGTTAGGGGGCTATTACCACCGTCTCCATCCAGTTAGGGGGCTATTACCCTACGGCCAGGTATTCTGGAGCTAGCCCTACGGCCAGGTATTCTGGAGCTAGCCCTACGGCCAGGTATTCTGGAGCTAGCCCTACGGCCAGGTATTCTGGAGCTAGCCCTACGGCCAGGTATTCTGGAGCTAGCCCTACGGCCAGGTATTCTGGAGCTAGCCCTACGGCCAGGTATTCTGGAGCTAGCCCTACGGCCAGGTATTCTGGAGCTAGCCCTACGGCCAGGTATTCTGGAGCTAGCCCTACGGCCAGGTATTCTGGAGCTAGCCCTACGGCCAGGTATTCTGGAGCTAGCCCTACGGCCAAGTATTCTGGAGCTAGCCCTACGGCCAGGTATTCTGGAGCTAGCCCTACGGCCAGGTATTCTGGAGCTAGCCCTACGGCCAGGTATTCTGGAGCTAGCCCTACGGCCAGGTATTCTGGAGCTAGCCTTACGGCCAGGTATTCTGGAGCTAGCCTTACGGCCAGGTATTCTGGAGCTAGCCCTACGGCCAAGTATTCTGGAGCTAGCCCTACGGCCAGGTATTCTGGAGCTAGCCCTACGGCCAGGTATTCTGGAGCTAGCCCTACGGCCAGGTATCCTGGAGCTAGCCCTTCGGCCAGGTATTCTGGAGCTAGCCCTACGGCCAGTATTCTGGAGCTAGCCCAGCATCTAGAGAACCTCCTCCCAACAGCAGCTTCACCAGGAGGGGAGGACATGACTTAAATATGAGAGGAGTGCAGTGAAGGGGCAGTGTTGGGAGACTGGTAAAGATGAGAGCAGGTTAGAAAAGGGTCACTCCAGACTGATACATCAGGATAGTGTTGGGGAAAAAGGATGGAGGGAGGTAGCTGAGATCAGGGGGGAAAGGATGGAGGGAGGTAGCTGAGATCAGAGGAAGAAGGGTGAGGGAGGAGGGGGTAAGTAGGAGGAGGATGCAGAGGAGAAGAGGGAGAAGGAGGATGTGAGGTGAAAGCAGAGGAAGGGAGTTATTGCCTCTTGGCAATGTAGGAAGTCCTTTGAGAGGATGTCAAAATGTCAAACGTGAGTATTTTAGCAGTCTTGACACATACAACCTTCACTTTCTTCCACACTCTCCCCCCCCACACCCAGATTTTAAACATGGGGGATGTTGGCTAGTGGAAAGAACACGGAATGAGGCACACACTTACTGGCAGACTTGACAGGTGACGTCTGATTGGAGGCCGCCAGTGAAAATTTGGTCAATGATGCAGCTACAGTGGTTTGGATTGTTGGCCTTCTTCCCGTTGTCGTCTCCTAGGTAACAGAACACAGAGACAGATGGAGAGCGAGCACACATCAACACAGTGGACACCTTTGCACTTTTAAAGGACTCTTTCACTCTCTCGCCCCCCCCTTTTCACTGTCTGTCACCCCCTCCGACGCACCCCCTCCCCCTTTGTCCCCCACTCTCTGTCACACCCCCACCCTCTCCCCACTGCAGTGAAGCCTGTCTAGCACCTCTAAACTCCCTCTACAATTCTGGCGAATCAGAGGCCTTACTGCCAGGTCCCTCCCTCTGTGTCATGGCGGTGCAGTGGGGCACATTATCATTCCACCCCACAATCCTCTCGGTCCCTTCGGTTGGTGGCATTGTCACTTCCCTTCAATCTTCCCCTTCAGTACATTTCCACTGGTGCTGAGTGCGGACAACACACTGCATTATTGGTAGATTTGACACAGACGTGTCTCCTCGGCTAAAGTGGAGTTTCAATTGACACGACTGAGGATTCAGAGCATGCAGAATTTATGCAGGCAGACAGACGTGACAAATCGGTTCTCTCTTCTACCCTATTTGAACTGTAGGAGAACAGATTATTCCCTTTTTAACCAGACGATTACAGTGTAGATTCATACATTTATCATCCATTTTGTCTTGATGAAACCCACTTTGGTCTCTATTCCGCTAGAAGAATCAGAACATCTGTTCAGTTACACTGAAGAAATAGAATATGGCTCAACCTCAGTGTCACTTCCCTTTAACCATAACACAGTGCTATAGTGTATTTATCAGTAAGTTAAGTGAAACTTTCCCACAGTATTTAAGGAATAAGTCAGGACAGCGATACTTACGGGCGGTGTCTCCTTTACAGTGGCGGTGCAGCACGTCCAGCGCTGCGATGAGGAACTCGTGGGCATCCTGTTGCTCGTAGCCCGCTAAGTGACGTGCGTGAGTCCACACCAGGTGCAGCAGCCGGAAGGGAATGTGGGGCCAACGGTGGCCCGAGTAAAACTGTGGAGAGAAAGTAGGAAATGGGGAGTACAGGGATTTAACATCTGGCAGCCATGTTGTTAAATGTACCTAGACTCAACTTGTATATTCTTTGTACAGCTGAGACCTTAGCACAGGGTTTCAAACCTTTCTGGGCCCGTGACCCCATTTTGATATTTAAAACATTTCAAGTGTTGTAGTCAATGGACAATGTTTACTTTTTTATTTGGAGCTTTGACAGTCTATTACAAATCAGTTTACAGTACTATGACAGTCTATTACAAATCAGTTTACAGTAAGTACTATGACAGTCTATTACAAATCCGTTTACAGTACTATCACAGTCTATTACAAATCCGTTTACAGTACTATGACAGTCTATTACAAATCAGTTTACAGTACTTTGAGAGTCTATTACAAATCAGTTTACAGTACTATGACAGTCTATTACAAATCAGTTTACAGTAAGTACTATGACAGTCTATTACAAATCAGTTTACAGTACTGAGTCTATTACAAATCAGTTTACAGTACTATGACAGTCTATTACAAATCTGTTTACAGTAAGTACTATGACAGTCTATTACAAATCAGTTTACAGTACTATGACAGTCTATTACAAATCAGTTTACAGTACTATGACAGTCTATTACAAATCAGTACAGTACTATGACAGTCTATTACAAATCAGTACAGTACTATGACAGTCTATTACAAATCTGTTTACAGTACTATGACAGTATTTCTATCTGAAGGAAGTATGGTTTGAAGTGACTGAAATGCATCAGAAAGGTATTGGGAAGTTCAGAAGATGCTCAGGCAATCATTTTGTTTGATCTTCTATGTAGAAAAGAACATCAAATGCTATTATTTGTTAGTGAATGCTAGTTACTGAACTTGCAGAGAGGGTGGGATGACTGACAGTCAAGGTCAGGGTGTGAGATGGAGAGAACACCATAATGAAAGGAGTGCTCTGCTTGAATGCACAACCAAGCCCTGCCTATTACGGTACACACACACACACACACACACACACACACACACACACACACACACACACACACACACACACACACACACACACACACACACACACACACACACACACACACACACACACACACACACACACACACACACAATCTCCTGACTCTCCCTCTGAGGCCTGATTGAGAGTTGAGGAAACGCACGCACTAACAAGCTTATATCTTGTATCTTACAGGCTCTTTGGTCCTCCGCTGCAGCTTGAAGCAGGCTGACAAACCAAAGAGTCTATAAAAAGAAAGACAGGGAGGGGCTGATCAAAGACCAACTCCTCCCTGGCTGAGAGGAGCTATGTGTGGGTACAAAGTCAGAGGAACAGCCCCTCTTTCCTGGTACTGATGCTGCATGCTCCAGGTTCAAAGGGAAAGAGGAACGCGTGGAGCAGGAATGAGCAATGTGATTGGGAGAGAGGGAAGAGAAGTGTGTGTGTGAGCGTCTGGCTCTTAGGGACAAGATCAGAGATATGCTCTCTAGCTGAATAGTTCTCAGCAAGCACAAAGTGTGTTCTGAAACTTTTATTCTAGTTCCCATTGTAACATGACAAATACTCTCCAAGGGTATGCTTTTCACTTTTCTCCTTGGTCTACTCTAGACACCAGTTCATTCACCATTCACTGTCACATCTGAACACCTGATTCAACTTGTCAACTCATCATCAGGCCCTCAATGAGTTGAATCAGGTGTTTGTTTATCTGGGGCTACACCAGAAGTGTGTGCTGTCGGGGTGGTGGAGGACTGGAGTTGGGAACCACTGATATAGCTTTCGCCTGGATTCACCTGGTCAGTCTATGAGCCCTTACTGATGTCACTTGTTAAATCCACTTCTATCAATGTAGCTGAAGGGGAGGAGACAGTGTAAAGAAGGATGTTTAAGCTTTGACTATGTCATGGAAAGAGCAGGTCTAACATTCTGTACACTCAGTGTATATACACACCAGATAGTGGGGGGGGGGGTGAGGAGACACCTGAGCACCAGTTCTATAATGATCAGGGAGCATTGAGTTTAGTAGATGTAATCTAACCAACTGACTGTACTAAAGACATTCAGAACTGTGAACGATTGGTAAGGAGCCTAGCATTTAGAGATAAGTATGGAGACAGACAATACCCCCACCCTCACACAGACTGGTGAGTTGAGTTTAAACAAAATGCCAAATACTGTAGCTGTATAATACGGCAGGGCATTGTGGTTGAACTCTGTTCATTTCTCTCAGACAGAGTTGTTTCCCTCCAGCTCCACAACGCAGTGATCCAGTCAGTGACTCCCTTTGCAGTCAGTCTGTTAGTCTGGGAGAACATTCTGTGTTGATGTGGTTAGTCATTCAATTTCTATGTCTGACTGGCTGTAATTCCGTCTCATATGTTTTCCTTTGGCCTCCCAAACCCCTAGAAGACTGCATTTGACCGCCCTAGGGTTGCAACATTCCAGTCTTTCCCAGAAATCCCTGTTGGAGGACTCCCTCCCTGATTATTCCCTCCTGATTCCGGGAACTGGGATTCTCCAACAACAAACATTTCTGAAAAACCTGGGAATTTGGGAATTTTTTACGGAATTGAGCAGATTGCCACCCTATCCCCCAGCTCCGGCATTACCTCCTGAAAGAGCTGTGACATCTCACACACCAGACAGGAGTCGGACTGCATCTCACACTTGTGCCTGTCGGACAGGAAGAAGTCACGCAGCAGGGGGGTGTGGGTGAGGGCCTGGACGATGCAGTTCATGAAGCACGTGTTGCCCAGGTTGATCAACCCTCGTAAACCTGACGGGAGACGGGGGGGTTTAGAGAGAGAGGGGGAATGTGAAAAAGTAGGCCCATCTTCAGGACAAATAATCAAGAGAAGAACAGCTAACATTCACATCTCCTGTAACAGAGAGGAGGACATTACGCTCTGACATTCACATCTCCTGTAACAGAGAGGAGGACATTACGCTCTGACATTCACATCTCCTGTAACAGAGAGGACATTGAGCTCTGACATTCACATCTCTCTGTTACAGGAAGCTTTAATTTACTTTATTTGACAGGGACAAAGACAAGTAATAAACAGTTCTGAAAATGTGCAAAATTTCACCATGGTTTGGGCTAGCGTAATCAGCCATGGTTTGGGCTAGCGTAATCAGCCATGGTTTGGGTTAGCGTAATCCAGCCATGGTTTGGGCTAGCGTAATCCAGCCATGGTTTGGGCTAGCGTAATCCAGCCATGGTTTGGGCTAGCGTAATCCAGCCATGGTTTGGGCTAGCGTAATCCAGCCATGGTTTGGGCTAGCGTAATCCAGCCATGGTTTGGGCTAGCGTAATCAGCCATGGTTTGGGCTAGCGTAATCAGCCATGGTTTGGGCTGGCGTAATCAGCCATGGTTTGGGCTAGCGTAATCAGCCATGGTTTGAGCTGGCGTAATCAGCCATGGTTTAGGCTAGCGTAATCCAGCCATGGTTTGAGCTGGCGTAATCAGCCATGGTTTGGGCTAGCATAATCAGCCATGGTTTGGGCTAGCATAATCCAGCCATGGTTTGGGCTAGCATAATCCAGCCATGGTTTGGGCTAGCATAATCCAGCCATGGTTTGGGCTAGTGCAGATAAAAGCTGTGGTCCACCACAAAGGCCTGTGTGAACAGATCAGGTGGAGCAGTGTGGAGCCTGGGACTGGTCCAGCCTGTTTGGCCCAGGAATAGAGCTCTTGGCTGGGGGTTAAACTCTCCAGACTCGACCCACTCCACACACCCCGAGACAGCTGGGCTGGCCTCTCTACAAGTTTTTCATTACAGTGAGAGGGAGGAAGAGAACAAAAGTAGGAAGACTGAATGAACTCTACACAATCAAGCGAGATAACTGCAGAGAGGAAAAGAGATTGAGAGAGAAGAGGAAGAATGAAACAGAGGGGCGTAAGTAAATTTGAATCTACAAAGAGTTTGAGAAACAGAGAGCGTCTGAGAGAAAGAGACCATCCTTGTTGTGTGAACTTGTCATTGAAGAAGGAACAGTGCATTCTCTCTCTCTCTCTCTCTCTCTCGCCACAGACACCTGGACTATACAGACAACGCCACAGACACCTGGACTATACAGACGACGCCACAGACACATGGACTATACAGACAACACCACAGACACATGGACTATACAGACAACACCACAGACACCACAGACACCTGGACTACACAGACAACACCACAGACACGCCTGGGTGATGAAATAGACCCTGCTACTAGCACTTCATAAGGTTGTGCGGAGAGTGGACCAGCCTATATCTCACCGATGGTGCAGTTTGTAGTGATTTTCCTTCGCTTTGGATTGTGCCGTAATAACTCCAGCTCTCTCTTCGTAGGCTCCCACGTAGAGTATTTCTCCCCTACACCTGGTCACAAAGACAGAGACATCGTTGAGACATTGACGAAACCATCCATATTTTCATCCTGACCCTTGATAAAGGTAGCCTGGTCTCAAATCTGTTTGTGCTGTCCTGCCAACTCCTATGGTAATTGTCACACCGGTGACCATAAGAGTTGGCAAATAGATCTGGGACTAGGCTATGATGGAGATCTATTGCAGGGATTATTGACTAGATTTGGCCCGTGGGACAATTTCTTTCTTGGGCGAATGGTTAGGGCCAGAACATAATGACAAAAATAATGGAGACTGCAGACTGACCCTCCCAAACCGATAGAATATTTGACTAAAACAATCATTTCAAACCTTGAACATTTGTATACGATCATGTGTCTATTATAAGTTGGAATATTTGGAAACAGATTTTCAAAAATTAAAATCAGATGAAGCTGATTTGCTGGTGTTTTTACAGTAATTGTTTTTACTACCCAAGGGCCACCAGTCATTTATAGGTGGTTGCTGTGCCACGACAAAATCATTGATGCCACGGCCCCAAAAATATGGATCATGAAAAAACAATATTTCTGCTAAGGGAGACTTTGAAGATGCTAAAACAGCCTACTTTGACTTTTCCTCTGCAAATAAAACTAGTAATGAATAGAAAACATATTCTAATCTGGGATAGTCAGATTTATCTAGTTACCTAGTCGGCTTGTTGTTGCATGCTCTATGCCAGAGAAATATTACTCTCGAGGCACATTCAAGTTGAGTGACATTGAGGGAAACCTGCCGTCTGACAAGCAGTCAATGCACGAGTCTTGCATTTGCAGGGAAAACAGCAGTTGATGACTTTGTTTATTTGATTTATTTAACTAGGCAAGTCAGTTAAGAACAAATTCTTATTTTCAATGACGGCCTAGGAACAGTGGGTTAACTGCCTTGTTCAGGGGCAGAACGACAGACTTTTACATTGTCAGCTCTGGATTTGATCCAGCAACTTTTCGGTTACTCGTCAACGGCCTAACCACTACCTGCCGCCCCAGAGGATCCCAGCTTTCCATTCCTAACTTTATTTATTTCTCAACTCTTAAATGTGCGAAATTGATCTTTTGAAACCCAGAGTTTTTAGCAATACCATGATTAAGAATGTTAGCGCTCCGCAATTTGCTGTGAGTGCATAGAGGAGAGTGGGGTTCAATGTTACACAGATCATCTAACTTTGGGTAAAACACCACCCTACCACACAATCATTTCTTCAAATGTAATGACAGATTCATGGTGACATGAAGTGGTTTCTGTGAGAGGTACAGGCAGTGTCACCCAAGATGGCGGTTTACCCCAAGTTACCCTAAGAGGTAGGCTACATTAAATTCACTTTGTTTAATTCACCAATAGGATCCTAACTAGATAAAAGATAACATTTGGGATCTAGCTAACGATTAGCCCAATAGGGTAAACGCAGATCGACTACCCCATGCTTCAGCCTATGTATTTATAGTCACTACGCTGATTACATTTGGGATCTAGCTAACGATTAGCCCAATAGGGTAAACGCAGATCGCCAACCCCATGCTTCAGCCTACGTATTTATAGTCACTACGCTGATTACATTTGGGATCTAGCTAACGATTAGCCCAATAGGGTAAACGCAGATCGACTACCCCATGCTTCAGCCTATGTATTTATAGTCACTACGCTGATTACATTTGGGATCTAGCTAACGATTAGCCCAATAGGGTAAACGCAGATCGCCAACCCCATGCTTCAGCCTACGTATTTATAGTCACTACGCTGATTACATTTGGGATCTAGCTAACGATTAGCCCAATAGGGTAAACGCAGATCGACTACCCCATGCTTCAGCCTATGTATTTATAGTCACTACGCTGATTACATTTGGGATCTAGCTAACGATTAGCCCAATAGGATAAACGCAGATCGACTACCCCATGCTTCAGCCTATGTATTTATAGTCACTACGCTGATTACATTTGGGATCTAGCTAACGATTAGCCCAATAGGGTAAACGCAGATCGCCAACCCCATGCTTCAGCCTACGTATTTATAGTCACTACGCTGATTACATTTGGGATCTAGCTAACGATTAGCCCAATAGGGTAAACGCAGATCGACTACCCCATGCTTCAGCCTATGTATTTATAGTCACTACGCTGATTACATTTGGGATCTAGCTAACGATTAGCCCAATAGGATAAACGCAGATCGACTACCCCATGCTTCAGCCTATGTATTTATAGTCACTACGCTGATTACATTTGGGATCTAGCTAACGATTAGCCCAATAGGGTAAACGCAGATCGCCAACCCCATGCTTCAGCCTACGTATTTATAGTCACTACGCTGATTACATTTGGGATCTAGCTAACGATTAGCCCAATAGGGTAAACGCAGATCGCCAACCCCATGCTTCAGCCTATGTATTTATAGTCACTACGCTGATTACATTTGGGATCTAGCTAACGATTAGCCCAATAGGGTAAACGCAGATCGCCAAACCCATGCTTCAGCCTATGTATTTATAGTCACTACGCTGCATCAGTTGGGCTACATGTGATAATGCTGATCGCTAATAGCATACCTGTTAATATGGACCATGTAAAGGCTATATGCCTGCCATAGTCCAATATGTTAAAATAATTTAAACAAATAATTGTACCAATACATGACCAAAAGTATACGGACACCTTGAACACCTCATTCCAAAATCATGGGCATTAATATAGAGTTGGTCACCCCTTTGCTGCTACAACAGCCTCCACTCTTCTGGGAAGGCTTTCTGCTGGGACTTGCTTCCATTCAGCCACAAGAGCATTAGTGAGGTCACGCACTGATGTTGGGCGTTTAAGGGTTGGCTCGCAGTCGCCGTTTCAATCGCCGTTTCAAACACTGATCTCAACAAACCATTTCTGTATGGACTTCGCTTTGTGCACGGGGGCACTGTCATGCTAAATCAGGAAAAGGCCTTCCCCAAACTGCTGACACAAAGTTGGAAGCACAGAATCGTCAAGAATGCCGTAGCATTAAGATTTCCCTTCACTGGAACTAAGGGGCCTAGCCGGAACCAGGAAAAACAGCCCCAGACCATCATTCCTCCTCCACCAAACGTTATAGTTGGCACTATGCATTTGGGTAGGTAGCATTCTCCTTGCATCCACCAAACCCAGATTCGTCCGTCAGATTTCCAGATGGTGAAGCCAATGCTTGGCATTGCGTATGGTGATCTTAGGCTTGTGTCAGGCTGCTCAGCCATGGAAACCCATTTCATGAAACTCCCGACGAACAGTCCTAACGTTGCTTCCAGAGGCAGTTTGGAACTCGGTAGTGAGTGTTGCAACCAGACGATTTTTACGCACTACACGTTTTTGTACTCGCCTGTCCCGTTCTGAGAGCTTGTGTGGCCTACCACTTCGCGGCTGAACCATTGTTGTTCCTAGACGTTTCCACTTCACAATAACAGCACTTACAGTTGACCAGGGCAACTCTAGCAGGGCAGAAATGTGACAAACTAATTATTGGAAAGGTGGCATCCTATTATGGTGAAAGTCACTGAGCTCTTAAGTAAGGCCATTCTACTGCCAATGTTTGTCTATGGAGATTGCATGGCTGTGTGCTCGATTTTAAACACCTGTCAGCAACGGGTGTGGTTGAAATAGCCGAATGCACTAATTTGAAGGGGTGTCCAGATACTTTGTATTGTATATATAGTGTATGTGAATGCAGCTGCCACTACTTTAAAATCACTGGATGCAGTTTATCATAGCTCCACACATTGTGATCTGGATCAGAAAGTGGTTAAATAAATAAAGGTTAAAATACATGAAGGAATAAATCAATTATTGACTGGGGGGGAGATAAAACGGACACAGAAAAGTAGCGTTGCCTGAGCTGCTGGAGACCAGCAACACTGTACCTTGCAATTTCCAGGCTTTCCTCTGTTCTTCTTTGGCAATCTGTTCCATCTCTTTGTCGTATATGTAGTCTTGACACACGAAACAATATATTCCACCATATAATAAGTCTATTGCTGGAAGGGAGAGAGAAAGAAGGAATACAAAACCATTACAACTAGATATTTCTTACCGAACAACAGCTTGTGTTGATTGCACGTCTAACCTCATCATTGATGTGGCCAGCGTGAAGACAAGCACTTTCTGTTTGTTCCACTCCTCTATTGACTTGAGCCTTGTGTCGTTCCATGTCATTGCTGCTTGCATTGGACAATTAGAGAACGTAGGGAAGGTGTGTGTGTGTGTGTGTGTGTGTGTGTGTGTGTGTGTGTGTGTGTGTGTGTGTGTGTGTGTGTGTGTGTGTGTGTGTGTGTGTGTGTGTGTGTGTGTGTGTGTGTGTGTGTGTGTGTGTGTGTGTGTGTGTGTGTGTGTGTGTGTGTCACAGAGTATGTTTTTTTTTGTGGGACTGTGTGTGCGTGCATGTCCATCACATCTATCTCCCCTGCTCCTTCCACTAGCCTATGTTCTCCAACACCATGGTAACAATACCTGGGTTCTTCTGTTGCCGTGACAACCTATTTATTCATAGGTTGCACCTCTGTCACTGAGCATCATGCCACTGTTATGAACGTTCTCAAGCCCTCTGCCGACGGGCGCCATAGTGGTGCCATAAAGTGGTGATAGCGTTCGTTCAGAAAGAATGGGGTTAACTACTATTTCATCTAAATTACACTATATAGTGCCTGGAAATACGATGACATTGCTAAAGTAGTCAAATATTTAGTAGGAAACTACTTTGCCAGCATTATCATGTCGTCAAATTTACTTTAGCCAGATGGCAACGTTGTCATTAGGGGCGGCAGGTAGCCTAGTGGATAGAGAGTTGGGCCAGTAACCAGCAGGTAGCCTAGTGGTTAGAGCGTTGGGCCAGTAACCAGCAGGTAGCCTAGTGGTTAGAGCGTTGGGCCAGTAACCAGCAGGTAGCCTAGTGGTTAGAGCGTTGGGCCAGTAACCAGCAGGTAGCCTAGTGGTTAGAGCGTTGGGCCAGTAACCAGCAGGTAGCCTAGTGGTTAGAGCGTTGGGCCAGTAACCAGCAGGTAGCCTAGTGGTTAGAGCGTTGGGCCAGTAACCAGCAGGTAGCCTAGTGGTTAGAGCGTTGGGTAGCCTAGTGGTTAACCAGCAGGTAGCCTAGTGGTTAGAGCGTTGGGCCAGTAACCAGCAGGTAGCCTAGTGGTTAGAGCGTTGGGCCAGTAACCAGCAGGTAGCCTAGTGGTTAGAGCGTTGGGCCAGTAACCAGCAGGTAGCCTAGTGGTTAGAGCGTTGGGCCAGTAACCAGCAGGTAGCCTAGTGGTTAGAGCGTTGGGCCAGTAACCAGCAGGTAGCCTAGTGGTTAGAGCGTTGGGCCAGTAACCAGCAGGTAGCCTAGTGGTTAGAGCGTTGGGCCAGTAACCAGCAGGTAGCCTAGTGGTTAGAGCGTTGTAACCAGCAGGTAGCCTAGTGGTTAGAGCGTTGGGCCAGTAACCAGCAGGTAGCCTAGTGGTTAGAGCGTTGGGCCAGTAACCAGCAGGTAGCCTAGTGGTTAGAGCTAGCCTGTGGTTAGAGCGTTGGGCCAGTAACCAGCAGGTAGCCTAGTGGTTAGAGCGTTGGGCCAGTAACCAGCAGGTAGCCTAGTGGTTAGAGCGTTGGGCCAGTAACCAGCAGGTAGCCTAGTGGTTAGAGCGTTGGGCCAGTAACCAGCAGGTAGCCTAGTGGTTAGAGCGTTGGGCCAGTAACCAGCAGGTAGCCTAGTGGTTAGAGCGTTGGGCCAGTAACCAGCAGGTAGCCTAGTGGTTAGAGCGTTGGGCCAGTAACCAGCAGGTAGCCTGGTGGTTAGAGCGCAGGGCCTAGTGGTAACCAGCAGGTAGCCTAGTGGTTAGAGCGTTGGTCCAGTAACCAGCAGGTAGCCTAGTGGTTAGAGCGTTGGGCCAGTAACCAGCAGGTAGCCTAGTGGTTAGCCCAGTAACCAGCAGGTAGCCTAGTGGTTAGAGCGTTGGGCCAGTAACCAGCAGGTAGCCTAGTGGTTAGAGCGTTGGGCCAGTAACCAGCAGGTAGCCTAGTGGTTAGAGCGTTGGGCCAGTAACCAGCAGGTAGCCTAGTGGTTAGAGCGTTGGGCCAGTAACCAGCAGGTAGCCTAGTGGTTAGAGCGTTGGGCCAGTAACCAGCAGGTAGCCTAGTGGTTAGAGCGTTGGGCCAGTAACCAGCAGGTAGCCTAGTGGTTAGCGCGTTGGGCCAGTAACCAGCAGGTAGCCTAGTGGTTAGAGCGTTGGGCCAGTAACCAGCAGGTAGCCTAGTGGTTAGAGCGTAGCCTGTGGTTAGCCAGTAACCAGCAGGTAGCCTAGTGGTTAGAGCGTTG